>NC_058194.1:26169642-26472673 GCF_907165205.1 Coccinella septempunctata
CATTAGAAGTGTCAGTGTGAGGTTTGAGGTCAAAAAAATAAACCAGAGTTACGCAATGAATTAAGAAAAGAAGGTGTCCACCGAAATTGTGAAAATCGAAAAATTGGAGTATCGAGCCATCATCAAGTACCTGTATTTAAAAGGGTTAAGAAGTAAGCAGATTTACGAAGATATGCTTAATACCCTTGGTGATTAATGTCCTTCGTATGCGACCGTGAAAAATTAGACTGCAAGATTCAGAAGAGGTGAATTTTCCATTGAAGATGTTGACCGATCGGGAAGGCCAGTTTCTGTGTCAGTCCCCGAAAATATCGATGCAGTTCATGACATGATTTTATCAGACCGTCGAATTGGGCTAAAACGGATATCTGAAGCACTGAATATTTCATACGAACGCGTTCATCAAATGTTTGAATGTTGACCAGAAGCGTACAAGGGTAGAAGCATCGCGTTCGATGTGTGCTCCATTTGAGAACGATGTAGACTTCTTAAACCGAATTATTACTAAGGGATGAGACATTTCTACGATCCAAGAACAAAGCATCAATCGATGGAATGGCGACACTCTGGTTCTCCAAGACCTAAGAAGTTAAGTGTCAAAAAAACTGCTGGAAAAGTTCTTGCTTCAGTTTTTTGGGATTGCCATGGAGTAATCATAATTGATTTTTTATATAAGAGTAGAACAATAACTGGAGATTACCATTCGACATTACTGACCACTCTACGGAAAAAAATTGAAGAGAAAAGACGCGGAAAGCTATCCAAAGGTGTTTTGTTTTTGCAGGACAACGCCCCTGCACACAAATCTCATGTTGCCATGCAAAAAATTCGTGTTTTAGGGTTTGAATTACTAGAACACCGCCCTTATTCACCAGATTTGGCTCCACCCGACTATCATCCCTTTCCTCAACTGAAAAAAAGTTTTAAAGGTCATAAATTTTCTTCCAACGAGGAGGTAATAAAAGCTGTGGAGGTCTGGTTTGTAGAGCAAGAAGAAACATTTTCTTTGAAAGGTCTAGAGACGTTGTAGGTTCGCTGTTATAAATGTTTCCAATTAAGAGGAGAATATGTTGAGTAATAAAATATTTTGACATTGAAATTTTGTTTGGTTCTATAGTAGGCTAAGAATTTTTCAATATGTCCTCGTACTATATCGACAAGTCACAGATATTTTCCTTAGACAAAAAGTAGTTTTTTGGGTCTTCGAGGCATTAAATTACCCTTCTCGTTCATCCTCTCTAGATCTTCTCTCAAAGAATAAAAATCATTTTTCCACAGCTACCTATTCTCTCTTTCTACATGGTGGCTCCCAGCTACGCCCATCAGCCTTCCTTGATTCCCATTGATATTGGTATTCCACAGCAAACCGTACCAGTGAATCGAATAATATATATGCTGATGAATGAAGCTACGGACCAGTTCGAACGATGAATAAACAGCGTATTCATATCAAGTATAAAGTGCAACTCTTCCCGTTCGAAACGAAATATCCCCCGGAACATTCGCACTAGCGTCATTTCCCGGAATCAGAGATACCGGACTCGAAATGCTGCATCTCGATTCCGGCCTCCATAAAGTGATGCATTTCGGGTGAAACGTGCACTACGGTGATGGTCTGATCGGCGATCGTTTACGTTCGGGAAAACAAGAAAACTCCAGCAGCGGTGCTCACTGAAGTATGGACGGATTCCTTGGAACAAAAGTATAGCGAGGATACGGCACGTCGTAGATCCGAGAAAGAAACAGTATTTTTGAGCGGGCGATTGAACAGCGCAAATAACCATTGTTACTCCAGAAATGGTGGAATATGCAACGTTTACAGTGTTTACGGAAGCTGCTCTGATTTTTATCGACCGTGGAAAGCCAAAGGAAGACGGCGTTTGTTTTGGAAGGAATTTTTTTTCAGTAGAAGTAGATCATGTTGTTTGAACAATCCTAAAGCATCGCTTCAGAGTTCCTGTGAACAAGGAAATCTGTTCTGTTTTCTGTAATTCTTGATAATTCATAGATGACCTTGAAATTAGAATTAGGAGTCAAGAATAAGAGGGATATGCTGGCCACCTTTAAGATGTTCAAAAAATGAGGATTCAAGGCATTTTGTGTTTTAGTGGAGGAAGAGTAGCAAAAAATTCACTACAATAAATTTCAGTTTCTTCGTTTTGGCTGAAGCTCTGGGTAATACCTCATCCAAGTATTTATTTAGGGGTGATTTGTAGCCCAGGGTGTAGTCGATTATCGAAAAGGGTTAAGGAGACATTGTGAATAAACTTGACATTTGTATCACTGTATTAGAATATACAGCATCTTTGAGATTCCTCGTCATCTTTCTCAGACTAAAACTGAATATTTTTAGTTCCAAATGAGATCAAACAGTTCGAAGTTTGTCAATTGGCTGTTTTCCGAAAGTTTGGTGATCACATTTGACAAGAAAAACAAACCATGACTGAAAATGTTTAGGTTCTAGGAAGATATAGACGCAAATTACAAAAGTTTTTTTTATCTGTGGATAAAGAATTCTATATCTTCTTGATCGTTTCCACTATTGTTGAATTAACAAGAATTACTAGACTCTAGTAAAGGCATTCTACGTCACAAGCTCCAAAATATTCGAATGTTTGAAGGGGGTATGTTTTTTTCACTGAATCTTTCAAGTGTTGTATAACTAATGGTTTCCATAAATAAGTTAAAAACTTATCAATTCAACTTGTCAATTATTCTTCATTTTCCATCCCATGAAAATATTAGAAGGAAAATCTGTTGATATCGTCTTCACAAGTCAGATTGATTCAGTATTGAACCCGCACTTTTAGCTAGGGTATGTTAATATTTTTTCATTGTTTATTTATACCATCTCTTCTTATCTCTTCTTCGTATATGTGTTTTTCAAGACTCTTTAATCTAAAAATTGCTTAGAGGAATTCCATTCTTTGAACACCGAAGAATAAAATTCGGCACTATTAAGCTTGTCTGAAAATTGATCGCTGTATTGATCTTCTATTGAGTTATTTTTCGTAAAATTTCATTCAAGAACTTACGCATAAACCAGGTCCACCCACAAATAAGCATTGTTACACTGAAAATGGAGGTATAGGTATACATCTTTCCATACAATTTACCTCGGTGCAATGCGAATGCTAAATAGCCATTGAATTCTTCAGTCAACTTGCGGTCTTCCATTGTTATTGATTGTTGGTGTTAGGCTCTTTTATAGGTTTTATATTTCAACAATTAAACAAGGTTTTTAAATTTGAACACTTACTCGAAATGACGTTTGAATGTGATCGCACCGAAGGATGTCCTATTTTGTTTGTTGTTGGATTTGAAATTCAATGGTGGCTAATTCCTGGGTAGAAGTAGGCAAGGAGCATACCGGATGGATAAAATGGATAAATATACCGGAATATTCTACATCGCCTTCGTTTTGGTATTGTGTATTCAATGAAGAACATCTGGATCAATATGCCAGGAAAGAAATTTCGTTAAATCTATTTGAAGATTGACTTACTATACGAAATATTTTGAGAATTTTACTGGCGTCATTTTATGAGTGATTTTCAGCTGGCATTGAAAAGCAATTGTTGAAATAAGAAGTAGAATTGATCCTTCAATGAACTTTTAAATCGATCACGCTGGGGATTGTGGAAAAATTATAGAAAAACGTTTAAGAATATAACAATTAAATTAGAGATGTCAGGGTGTATGATTCTGGAGCGTTAATTTGGAGTATCTATCCTCCAAAACATTTTCTGTGCAAACCAAACGAGAAAAAAAAGCTACCTATATATTAATGAATACTAATTCGTTCTCATAATAATCACCCCATTCATTTCCGTTCATTCCTCATTCAGAAGGTGACTCGAAATAAAAAGCTATTTCTCACTCTTCATAGACTTGACTTCGCTAACGACCTCATGAATTACATCAAATTTATTCTTTTACGTGAGAATTTTCCTGAGTAGCATTTACTGTGCTCTTAATTTCTGTTACAAATTACCATTAAATTAGGGTCTAACAAGCTATATTTTATTTGTCTTGACTCCTCCTTCACAGGGAGATTCCCCCGAATGATGTGGATAAAATGGCGCCCGTTTGAGATGATAGATAAGACATTCGAAGCTTGTAAGAAATCCCTTCTACGAGAGCATCGTCATTCAGGAATTGTACAGAATGCCTGGTGAAATATTTAATTTAGTTCAAGTCTTTCTTGGAATGAATTAAGTAAATCCAAGACAGTTTTTTTTAAATATGCTCGGGTAGGTCAAATTGTATTTGTATTGTATTTGATTCACTAAATTTACAGCTACGTACAGCTAGAGACTAGCTGTACGAGGATGTATTGATATCTAGTGTGCCTAGATCAGTTCCATGCATAAAAAAATATTGCGTTACCATAACAACGAACAATAACTCATAACTAATTAGAAGTGTCAGTGTGAAGTTTGAGGTCAAAAAAGTAAACCAGAATTACGCAATAAATGAAAAGAAAATAGATATTTTCGGGGACTGACAATAACATAGATATGCAGTTCATGACATTATTTTATCAGACCGTCGAAGTGGGCTAAAACGGATATCTGAAGCACTGAATATTTCATACGAACGCGTTCATCATATAGTTCACATCAATTTGGATATGAGAAGAATTGCTGCAAAATGGATCCCCAATTGTTTGAATGTTGACCGAAAGTGTGCAAGGGTAGAAGCATCGCGTTCGATCTGTGCTCGATTTGAAAACGATGTAGACTTCTTGAACCAAATTGTTACTATGGATGAGACTTGGGTACATTTCTACGAACCAGAAACAAAGCAACAATCGATGGAACGGCTACACTCTGGTTCTCCAATACCTAAGAAGTTTCGTGCCAAAAAATCTGCTGGAAAAGTTCTTGCTTCAGTTTTTTGGGATTGCCATGGAGTAATCATGATTGATTTTTTAGATAAGCGTAGAACAATAACCGGAGATTACTATTCGACATTACTGATCGCTCTACGTAAAAAAATTAAGAGAGAAGACGCGGAAAGCTATCCAAAGGTGTTTTGTTTTTGCAGGACAATGCCCCTTCAGACAAATCTCCTGTTGCCATGCAAAAAATTCTTGATTAAGGATTTGAATTACTAGAACACCCCTCTTATTCACCAGATTTGACTCTATCCGACTATCATCTTTTTTCTCAACAGAAAAAAGGTCGTAAATTTTCTTCCAACGAGGAAGTAATAAAAGCTGTGGAGGTCTGGTTTGCAGAGCAAGAAGAAACATTCTTTTGAAAGGTCTAGAGACGTTGCAGGTTCGCTGTAATAAATGTATTAAATTAACAGGAGAATATGTTGAGTAATGAAATATTTTTACTTTGAAATTTCGTTTGTTTTTATAGTAGGCTAATAATTTTACAATACATCTTCGTACAATGCATTTATTTACTTCGAATATGTTTAATACCATCGTATTTCAGGTTCCTATTAGAATGGGCAGATTTAAATTCAAAACAGCTTTTCCTGCCACTTTTTCTTTGTTTTTTGCAGCGTAAACAAGTAGGAGTTCGAAAATAGTTGTGGCGAAGTCGTTTTGACATTGACGACATGTCAACCTTACTCCATTTCAGTTTCAAAGACTCGGGAAAATCATTTTATGGCCAACCGAGTGCTATCATAAAATTGAATGGACTATACATTTCACGTCTCCACCTGCGCTACTCTGGTAGTTCAGTTTCATTGTGCCATTCGATGAACTTCATATTTGGAGCGCAAGAATCGCATCAGAGCAATTGCAATTGATCGCGAGCACCCAGCTGAGGAATTTAATTTTTCGTAGAAAATTCAATTTAACACCAGTCCTGACGAGCTCGTATGGGCCCCGATAGAAAGGTAATTATGACGCTGCTCCGGCACGAAGAACACAATTCGAGGAAGACATTCCACCTCTAATTACATTCTCTATTCGATTTTCCCCCGAAGAACGATAAATCATTCTGCCCTTCCTCTTGGGGGGGGGGAAGGGGGTGAGCGACCGGCTCCTCCGATGCCGGAAAAGACACCGGCATGCACGATTGCTTCTTTTCCGCAAATATATTCCATTGAGATTTCGCCGAATTCCGTGGGGCGATTGGTCTTCGGGGTGCGCTTCAATCAGGAGCCGCGCCGGGGGAATCCAGGTTTATTGGTCTTATCATCGGGTCGGATTAGGTTTCTACAGACGGATGACATGCATGATGCGGGGTTGCAAGTATGTTTCGGGGGTTCATTGCTATAAATATCGAGGATTTTATCTTCGTCTCCACGAGGCATTGTCCCGATGACGCGGGTTACGCTTAACAGGCTCCGCGACTTAGGGAGGATGATTCCGGGGCAATTTCGGATCTCCCGGGAGGCTGGAAGAGTTTTGTCGTTTTATCGCAGTCCGATCTCGAACTCTGGATATAGAGGGTATCTCCAGGTCTTCTGGGTGGAAGGTAGGACTGATCAAATGTAATCATTTCATCAAAAATCGCCTCTATGAAAATTTTCAACGACTCCTGCCCTGGAAAACAGATAAACGAATCGTAATTGAATATTCTATTTGGATATAGGAAGAATTGTTAGGGGTTTTTAAAAAAAAACTGGCTTGGTGATGCTTCAACCTAAGGTGTTCATGCTTTCTCTTTGACGTGGCTCTCAATTCTTCGGTCTGTGTGGGGGGACAAGTGAAGAAAACTGCGAATTAATCTGTCCAAAGCTAGGGAATATTTCTCTCATCAGATGTTCCTTTCACACACCGGCAAAATTAAGGGAAAGGACAAAATGTGCAAGAGGTTTGTAGGTCATTTTCTCTTGAATTTTTGACCGATTTCAGCAATTGTTTTTTTAATGTAGCTTGTTCTCTCGGGAACATAACAGTCCAAATGCCGTCTTCTTGCCATACAAGGTGAGTCTTTGACTCGTACAAATATTTTAACAGTAGATTCTTGACGTCAAACTGAACACTTTTTTTCATACCATTTTTTCCGATTCGGCCCTGCTGAAAAGCTATAGGCATTTTGAATTTTCATAATGAGCTGTGTTACCCCTGGAAAAAAAAACCTTCAGAATAACTACCTAAATCTGTGACAATACAGATCTGTGGATCTTTCAAACAGAGTTGTATTTTGCCAAATTATTCCATTTTTAAAATTCCACAGATATTTTTTAATTTTTATATAATGGCCCATTACACGAGAAACCATAAAGAATACTTTTATTTTGGAAAACGTTAAAATATTCATCAGATGACTTAGTTTCAAGTCTTGGGCTCTTTGAATTTTGGTATTTTTATAGTACGTAATGGTCAAACTGGACAAAAAATCATCAAATAATTGAAGGACTATATTCCGAAATTCATTTCATTCGATGAAAACGTTTGTGAGAAAGAACTAAAAATACATTTGTTTCATGGTTTTCCTACAACCTATATCTTTCAAACCGAGCCGATTCGGAAAAAATGGTTAGAGAAATAAGTGTTTCTTTTGACGTCAAAATGTACTGTTAAATAGCGGTTAAACAGCGGTGAACACAATGGAGAAAAAGTAACTTTCTATTCAGAACACCCACTTGAGTGAATCGTTGGAGGGCTCGTCTTTTATGAACATTTAATTTTGGGAAAAATCACAGCACTTCAAATGGTTTCAAAATCAATTGCAATTAATGCTGTTTAAAGCTTTGCTATTGCAAACATTAATTTCTCGTTCAACATTAAATTCATATGCAATCGACGGGTAAATTTTCAGTTCTGCTCAATATCTTGTATCTTCCACGTGCTTTTATGACAGCAGTGAACCGTCTTCCCATGCTCAGAATAATATCATCGATAACAATCTGCTCAGAGAGATCATCCCAAATTACTTCCAGTGCAGGACTCTGTTCTACCTAAGATGCCCCAAAATTTCAAATACACTCGATTAGATTGAGGTTTGGAAAACGTGATGTCCAATACATTAATCAATCGAAGTGCTATAATTTCTGTGAAAGTTAAGATATAGCAATGAATGAGAAGATTGAGAAGAGAGACAGTGTTTAGAAAAATGAGACAACATCTCAGTGTTCGTAAACATGCTCCTCTGTCAACGATTCACTTTACTACATACTTTTCATTATTTTGGTTCAGCCCTGTATATAACAGTAATATATCTGGAGAATAAAACAACAAGTCAAGAAGGGATTTCCTGGAATTGGCCAAAGGGTTTTAGAGAATATGATCCAGAGAGAAGTGAAGAAACGAAATGAGAATTTTTGTTGCGGCACTGCCTCATAGGACGAGCCGCCCCTGACGCCTTCTAGAAGAAGAAGATGAGTACAAGTTCTAAACTCTGGAGCACCTAGTGAAGGAATGCCTCGCCATTGCTAGCCAATGCAAAAGATGCTTTGGTCTATAAACTTGTAGAAGTGAGGTAGTGACCACTTTGAAGCTGCCCCAGATACTTGATTTTATTAGAGCTCTTGAATTGGAGAGAACAGCTCTGATGAGAGGCACAATACCTTAAGGTTGAAGTCCAATCCTTCAATCTACGATCTTCAACCTCCTGAAGATGCTATCGCTATAGCGATACACTTGCACTGATTAAATGAATCATCCTAAGGAAAATCAGTTAATTTAGTTCAATGTAGAATAAGCGAGACACAGCATTGGAAGTGCCTGTGAATTGTTCGTTATCAAGGTGGTAATTTCGTTTTCCTGAAAGTTTTTTATCCTCCTTGAGTTCTTCAAACAGGAAAACTCTTCTTTATCAGGTGTGAAGATAGTGATTTGGTGTGGAAAATTGAATGCATCGATGAATGTTACAAACCCTACGGTCCCTTATCGCAACCGTCGACGATCCTAGCAGTAACCGCGGATCCGATACCTTCAACACATACCGCCCCGCCGTTCGTCGAATCCACGACTCCGACCTCACATAAAATCTCGATTCGTTTCACCTTATAATCCGTCCATAAATATTCGGGCGAATTGGAGGAGGAAAAAAAGTGGCGCGGGATGAATCGCCAACGTTCTGCTTCATTTCCCGACCACGTAGGACGCCGTAAGCAGTTTTTCTCGACCTGGAAGCGGGAGAGATTCATTGTTCCCGATTTGAATTCGGTTAAATGAAAGGGGGACCGCAAAAACACTTTCGACCGCGAGAACGAAAATTTCACGGGTCGGATGGAGACGTTAAGATGGGCAAACGAGGGGTTAGATATGTTTTCTTCACTACACCGAACGCAAAAATCGGTTTTGCCTATTTTTCCAATCAAAAACAGTGTCACTTTTTGTTTATCAATATTTCCCCACTTGAATACACAATTATGGATCATCTGTTCTCGCATGAACCTCGAGGTTTTTGTATTATTTCGGAAAAAAACGCGCTCGGAGTCTGAAGGTTCTTCTTCCTCGCCCAGCTTCTATGCAGCAAGGCTGCGGCCTGTTTAGTTTGTGAATTATGCAAAGGGTTCGAGCAGCAGATGCAGAATGCAACGAGTTGCCGATAGACATGATTTCCCCGTGAGTCTCGGGTTTAGTGGATTTTGAGTGGGGTTTACAGAAATTTATGCGGAAGGGTAGATGAAAATGGGAGATAGGGAGGAATGCATGAAATTGCAGTGTGAACTGAGGGTTGAATCATCGTGACGTTCTCTCGGATGCCTTGAAATGAAACGCACGAATGGGACAGGCAGTCTTGATCTTATCTATTTATAAGTTGACATTTACAGGGAGCCTTATTTAAAGTACAAATCTCTGGTTGCAAGTTTAATCCGATGGAGGTGAGGCTCTCCTCATTTTTCTGAGCTCTAAGGCCTGTTACTCGGGAGGGAAGACAATGATGTGTAATCAACGAAGGAGCTGGAACTAAAGGGATAATTTTGAGGGGTGTGAAAGGAGAGAACTGTCGAAACATAGCTCTGAACTTTCTTAAACCTACAACAAAGAGTATCAAGTGGAAGAAGCAACCGAAAAAGAAGAAATGTGTAACTGTAGATATACTCTATTAACTTTTATTTTAGCAGTCGGTTGGTCATGGAAATTTGATAAATTTCACTCTGTATAGTACCAAAATGTGGGGTTATGACGCTTGTCAAAACATTTTTGGGTTTTAAATCCACGCTATGTTGCCCGTTCTACGTAAAAGTTTCTGTTATTACGTATTTTATCACAATGTCAAATCTCTTCGGGAAATATGTGACGAACATAATTGAAGTTTATACAAACTGATTTAAGGCATGCCAAATCCAGTTATTTGCATGGAAAATACAAGAAATCAAATATCATAATATGCACTAGCTTGTGGAAATTTAATGTTCGTTATCTTCTTTGGCTGAAGTTTGAATACGTTACATCATATACCTTAAGACATTTACAATATATAGGACGAGTCAAAAGAAAAATAGAAAACTCAATTTTCGGGAACTTATTCTACGATGATATTCATCGAAAATCCTGTAGTAAACTTTTCGCATTAATTCACTCAAACATAAAATTCTCAAATGCCACCACTTTTTTGGGTCTCCCAATAGAAAGAAATTCTTTATCATCCTCTTCATTCACAATCTTTCTGATTGTGGAAATATTCAGCTGAAATACAATCAGATGAAACATACAAATTCTCTTACATTGAATATCTTCGCTACCGTCTGACGTATTGTGGATTTTAGAATATCAGGGTATAACTATTTGAATGAGCGGCCTGAATTCTACATAGCACATAGAGTGTCTTTTTTTCAATCACTCTCGGCATTTTCGTAATAAAAATTGATATTAGTTGTGGCAACGGCGTTATGGCATTAACGACATTTCATGAGTGCCAACCTCACTCCGTTCTAGGTACAAAAACTTGAGAAAATTATTTCATGGCCCACCGACTGCTAAAATACATGTGAATGGGGTATAGGTACTGCTTCGATTGATAAATCATGTGGGGAATGTTATCGACATTTCAAGAATGGTGATTTCAGCGTTGAAGATAAGCCTCTTTCTGGCAGCCAAGAACACCCGAAAACAAAATGTTTTCAAATACGAATTGTTGGTTCTAATTAACACAATTAACACGACTCTAAGACAATCTACATGGAATGCCTTATATGATCTTCAACAGGATGTCTTTCCTGTTGTAGGAAATACTTGTCTTGGGTGCTTTCATGAGATATTGAGAATATGTCTAACGTCTCTTGAGCAGTAGAAAGTGTTTTCAGAAGTGAGAAGACCAAAAACACACAGCGAATGGTACGGGTGTGAAGGATGCAACCCTAATTTTGGATGGAATAGTATAAAGAGTTGATGTTCTTGGTTAAGTGAGCAGCCAATGTCAATATTGTCTTTGAATTGAGCTGTAGTCACTTGGGGAAAAAATATTGTTGTCTACCATTTTTGCCGACCAAATCTGACGTGAATTGCAAATTGCAAAGGTAATCTACGAGTTTTTTGTATCTTTCGATCATAGGCCTTAGCACTTTCATAAATTCAATACATACGTGAAATTGGAGCGAATATTGAGACAAATTCTACCATTTGGTCCTATTTGAAAGAATTGTCCGAATCCTGTGTCGAATATTCATGAATGAACGACATATTAACATCTGACATGTCCGAGAAGAATGTCCGTCCACCCCATTTAACGGTAATTCAGTACGAAAATTGTTTCCTCTGGTTACAATAACTAATAAATGTGGATTTTGTCCGGGGTAGGTAACCGCCGTGAATTTGGACCGCGCATTGTGTCTCCTGTCAACAACAACCTTCCAGTAAAATTGGAAAAGGCTATGCTATTCAATATAATATAGGGGTCTCTGAAATTGATTGACGTGCCCGCTTGAATGCCACCGCGCTCCGTGTTCGGCACAATAGTTTCTACTATTTCGGACTGATCCGTTGACAAGATGTAATTTTCATGTCGAATAACGTAATTATTGAAATTTTTGCCACCGCTGCGGGCGATTTCCGAACGCGATTACACTCCCCTTTATGGGCCAATCGGTCCGCGTTTTGCCGATTATTAGTCGCACCGGATTCCATCCATTGTTCGGGAACTTTTTTGACATGCAGAAATTGTCGTCGATATTTTTGCGCGCTTGGAAGGTCATCATTTTGACCAAATGCCTGTGATTTTCGAATTCCAGTCGAAAATCGTGCCAGACTGAGTTCATGGGTTGTTCATGGTCAATTTCAATGCTGTCTGGTCGTCCTTGTTCATTTTGAGGGTAGGTTAAGGTTGAGAACAAACCACAAAAGCCAACGATTTGCCTCCATCAAAGCAGCAATAACTAAGTTAAGTACCCGGATGATGGCACCTCCTAATTGTTGGTCACAGGCGCCAGAGCTTCTCAAATTTTCAACGTTATCAACATATCTCTATAACAAACAAATTTTGAGGCAACAACAGAAACGGCCAACACCTCTGTGATAAAAGGTAATAATTTTAGTCGACATTTTATAGTTGGGGAGCCCACGATGCTGAATCGGGATTTACTCGAGCGTCGTGGAAACTTAAATTTCGAAGATTAAACTATAGAAAAAAAAAAGGTTCTATGATGTATGCACTGGAGAAAGCGTCTGCTTATACTGTGTATGCCCTGCGTATCTCTGATAATAAATTCATGTTAATCTGACAGTTTGCGTAGTGGGACTGGCCGTTGAAGAGTTGAAAATGGCAAAACAAAATTTCGAATGTGTTAGATTTTCAGAGGATACGTTGATTAGACCCAAAGTCAAGAGACTGGCAATCCGGAAGTGACGCCAGGTCACAGCGATCCTTTGAAAATGCAAAAATAATCGTTACATACTTGTACATACTCGAGGGTGTCAGACTTTCATACAGACGATTAATCCTTGTGTTGCAGACCCATTAATCTGACACTAATCTGGATGGATTTTTTAAATCTAGCAGTTTGAAGATGATAACAATGCGTTTTTCCAAAATATCTCCCTTCGTGCTCCTCTAATGGTTTTGTATCCATTATGAAAGTTGTAGATAAAAAAATTCCATATAAATTTTGTCTGAAGCAATTTTAAATAATCTGTACCGTCTTCAAGCTACAGGGTGATGAGAGCAAACTCAATGTAGAATCATCGTCAAATGTCTCAAAAACGTTTAGACGTTAATAAAAATTGCTTCGGACGAAATTTGTGGAAAATGTTAGGCTCTACAACTTTCATAATGAATGCGAAAACGATTTGAAGCCCAGGAGAGGAGATAATTCAACAAAACTTATTTTTGTGACCTTCATAGCCAATTTTTATTGTTTCGGCTTGCTGAAACTGTCATATTATATTTTTTCCGTTATATTTTTGAATCATTAGCTTCAAATTAAGAAAAAAAGCCACCGCGCTCGAGAATGTACACGTGACTTTTTTTTTTCAAGTTTGCCGCCTTCCCAAACAGTTTCCTCACGCTTGAATCGTCAGATTAAGAGGATGTATAGTTTTTAACAAGTAATTAACACCATATATGTTAATCTCACATGCTGGAGTATCGGTTTTTTTCACTATTTTGACAAGATGTCCTAGACACTTCCCCCTTATTTCTGATGGAGATACTTTACAAGGTCCAAGGTATCCCTCCTGACACGCTCGAGTAAATTCCGAATGTCTCTTGGGCTCCCTAACTACTTCAATCATACTCAGAAATTCCTGGTATCAGACAGTTCATCATGCGTTATAAAAATTCTTTCATATTGTAGGAACCATAGGAATTATATTTTCCATATGTTCAGCCAACTCCTCAACCTGTCCCATTCCGAACTACCAAGGGAAAATTTTAATCGGATTAAAATCCCTAGGTGTCAAATTTGTGACATTGATACAAATCCAATTGGTTCCGTCAATTCTACTGCTACATCAATTGTTAATGTCCGCCGACAGGAAACCAGACAACTTGCGGTTGGCTGAAGAAGACGGCCTATTCGAAAAGTTAATACCGCCATTCAAATGGCGACTTGATTGACGGACCCCACTGTCGGTTCTTGTCTCCGCCGACATCCCCGTCTTGTGAAAGTGTGATCCCGTTCTTTTTTTTCCCCTCCCAGGTGTTAATTGGCGACAGAGTTCCGCGTGTAAGATGTAAATCGTTCAAATGCAGGATTGACGGTATGGAAAAAAAGTCCCCCTTGCCGAGGCCGACTTTGTCGCTGCAATTGACGTGAAAAGGGAGGTTATTGGATTTACCGGATTTAACTGTTCTACGATGGAGTTACGATTTCCAGGGCGGGTATTTTTATTGACGTTAAAATAACTCGGGTGCTGTGGATTTCTTTTAGTGTGATTGGATATATAACTTTTACGTTTCGTAGTTAATCTGCCTTATTCCGAGTTTCTAAAATTTTCAAGCTTCTATAGATCATATATCGCATATAAGCATTCGTTTCGACGATATTTTCATCGTCATATCATTTCATTGCTCTATATATAGAGCATGTATAGTACGAAAATGTGGGGTTTTTGGGTTTTAAATCAACGCTATGTTGCCCGTTCTGCGAGAAAGTTTCTGTTATTACGTATTTTAACACAATGTCGAATCTCTTCGGAAAATATGTGACGAACATAATTGATGTTTATACAAACTGATTGAAGGCATGCCATCCAGTTATTTGCATGGAAAATACAAGAGATCAGAATAATATTAGAATATGCACTAACTTGACGAGAGTTAATGTTCGATATCTTCTTTGGCTAAAGTTTGAATACGTTACGTCGGTTGTAGATTTCAAAAATATTAACCCGAAGATGAAATGCATATGATGCAGTGGTTGGGAACGGTTTCTCTCGAAGGAATTAACAGATAATTACAAGAATGTTAAATTCTTCAACAAAAATCATCTTGCATCAATATAAGTAAGAGGAATTAAAGAAAGTTGCAAATCAAGATGAACTTCACCTTTGAACAAAAATTTCACATGAATAAACAATTAACAGGACACCTGGCGCGTATTTGTGGCAGTTCATCTTAATACATTGATATCATAATAATAATTAGGTATTTATTGGTTCCTAAAGACATTTACATGTATAGGACAAGTCAAATGAAAAAAATAGAAATCAGTTTTCGGGAACTTATTGTACGATGGCATTCATCGAAAATTTTGTAGTAAACATTCCGCATTGATTCACTCAAACATAAAATTCTCAAATGCCACCACTTTTTTGGGTCTCCCAATAGAAGGAAATTCTTTGTCATCCTCTTCATTCACAATCTTTCTGATTGTGGAAATATTCAGCTGAAATATAAGTCGTTTGGATTTAGATGAAACATTATATAAATTCTCTTACATTAAATATGTTCGCTACCGTCTGACGTATTGTGGATTTTAGAATATCAGGGTATAAATATTTGAAATAGCGGACCTGAATTCTAAATAGCACTTCCTGAAACCCTGTTCTCGTTTTTCAATCATTTTCGACATTTTCGTAATAAAAATTGATATTAGTTGTGGCAACGGCGTTATGACATTAACGACATTTCTTGAGTGCCAACCTCACTCCGCTCTAGGTACAAAAACTTGAGAAAATTATTTCATGGCCAACCGACTGCTAAAATAAATGTGAATGGAGTATAGGTACTGCTTCTATTGATAAATCATGTGGGGAATGTTTTCGACATTTCAAGAATGGTGATTTCAGCGTTGAAGATAAGCCTCTTTCTGCCAGCCATGAACACCCGAAAACAAAATGTTTTAAAATACGAATTGTTGGTTCTAATTAACACATTAACACGACTCTAAGACAATCTACAAGGAATGCCTTATATAATCTTCGACAGGATGTCTTTCTTGTTGCAGGAAATACTTGATAAAATTATTTCATGGCCAACCGACTGCTAAAATAAATGTAAATGCAGTATAGACAGGTTGATGTTTGTCTTAACGTAGTGCTCCGGTCATACTATGCCGCCTGACGTTTATAACAGATACAGGTTAAAGTCAATTTGACATAAGCGGAATTGACACCGATCACAGAGAGGCGTGAGTAGTATCGATTCGACTCATAGAGCGAGGAGTAGTGTTTTTGGTCACGGTTTTTATGATGTTCCTTTAGTTGTGCCTTATTATTTTAAGGCGAACTAGTATAGCCAGGAGATCCACCTTGTAGGTAGATTCACCTTTACTGGCAGATTCGCCTTTCGTACGTAGCTCGGGCCTACGGCCCTCGCGATACGCCTTTTGTTCGTAGCTCGGGCCTTCGGCCCTCGCTCGATTCCCCTTTTATAAATATCTAGGCCAAAAACGTTTTTTAAAAGCCCGATCGATTTAAGGCACCTCGTTCTGTGATCGCTGCCAAGCCGTCAAAACTGACGTTAACCTTTAAATCACACTCTGACATCGATTGTCAAAGTGCACTTTCACTTAATTTTCTCTGATAATCAATAGAAAATAATTTAATTTTGTGGAATGTCACTCGATTTTTAATAGACGTCAAAAATTTTCAAAATTCTTACGCTTTTTTAGGTCATATCGTTCGGGCTCCGGGAAAAAAAACAGGCCTATTTTAATTTCGGGTTCTTCGAGCTTAGTTCGACACCCATCCCGGCTCTCGAGCTACCGCGGATCTCTCAAGCTAATCAAATCAAATTGGTACCTTTTCGCGAAAATCGTGAATTTCGCGATTTTCTCACGCAATTTTCGGACACTTCTAGACGGGGTAAAAATACGATCTAGGCATTTTCGGAAAGATCGATTCTTCCTCTAGCGTTCCATTTACCGCTCTACCCGGCCACGCGCCTTCGGCGCTCACAATTTCAAATTTCATATACCCTCCCCCGACACTTCAACAAGGCAAAAAATTTGATACGATTCGGTGATCATTTTTTATCAACGTTATAGTATTAACTAGTATAGCCAGGAGATCCACCTTGTAGGTAGATTCACCTTTACTGGCAGATTCGCCTTTCGTCCGTAGCTCGGGCCTTCGGCCCTCGCGATACGCCTTTTGTTCGAGCTCGGGCCTTCGGCCCTCGCTCGATTCCCCTTTTATAAATATCTAGGCCAAAAACGTTTTTTAAAAGCCCGATCGATTCAAGGCACCTCGTTCTGTGATCGCTGCCAAGCCGTCAAAACTGACGTTAACCTTTAAATCACACTCTGACATCGATTGTCAAAGTGCACTTTCACTTAATTTTCTCTGATAATCAATAGAAAATAATTTAATTTTGTGCAATGTCACTCGATTTTTAATAGACGTCAAAAATTTTCAAAATTCTTACGCTTTTTTAGGTAATATCGTTCGGGCTCCGGGAAAAAAAACAGGCCTATTTTAATTTCGGGTTCTTCGAGCTTAGTTCGACACCCATCCCGGCTCTCGAGCTACCGCGGATCTCTCAAGCTAATCAAATCATTTTGGTATCTTTTTGCGAAAATCGTGAATTTCGCGATTTTTTCACGCAATTTTCGGACACTTCTAGACGGGGTAAAAATACGATCTAGGCATTTTCGGAAAGCTCGATTCTTACTCTAGCGTTCCATATACCGCTCTACCTGGCCACGCGCCTTCGGCGCTCGCCATTTCAAATTTCCCATACCCTCCCCAGACACTTCAACGTGGCAAAAAATTTGATACGATTCGGTGATCATTTTTTATCAACGTTATAGTATTAACTAGTATAGCCAGGAGATCCACCTTGTAGGTAGATTCACCTTTACTGGCAGATTCGCCTTTCGTCCGTAGCTCGGGCCTACGGCCCTCGCGATACGCCTTTTGTTCGTAGCTCGGGCCTTCGGCCCTCGCTCGATTCCCCTTTTATAAATATCTAGGCCAAAAACGTTTTTTAAAAGCCCGATCGATTCAAGGCACCTCGTTCTGTGATCGCTGCCAAGCCGTCAAAACTGACGTTAACCTTTAAATCACACTCTGACATCGATTGTCAAAGTGCACTTTCACTTAATTTTCTCTGATAATCAATAGAAAATAATTTAATTTTGTGGAATGTCACTCGATTTTTAATAGACGTCAAAAATTTTCAAAATTCTTACGCTTTTTTAGGTAATATCGTTCGGGCTCCGGGAAAAAAAACAGGCCTATTTTAATTTCGGGTTCTTCGAGCTTAGTTCGACACCCATCCCGGCTCTCGAGCTACCGCGGATCTCTCAAGCTAATCAAATCAAATTGGTACCTTTTCGCGAAAATCGTGAATTTCGCGATTTTCTCACGCAATTTTCGGACACTTCTAGACGGGGTAAAAATACGATCTAGGCATTTTCGGAAAGCTCGATTCTTACTCTTGCGTTCCATGTACCGCTCTTCCCGGCCACGCGCCTTCGGCGCTCGCCATTTCAAATTTCCCACACCCTCCACCGACACTTCAACATGGCAAAAAATTTGATACGATTCGGTGATCATTTTTTATCAACGTTATAGTATTAATCAGGTGAAGGTGGATGGATCACCTGGCCTACTAGTGTAGTTCATCACATAAACGTCAATGTCTATACTAAACGAAATAGCTTCGCTTATTTTTCGAAATTTCCAATTGCGATTCCATTCGTTTTGGCATCTCGCACGCGACATCGATCGGGCATTCCAGAATTGATACCCCGGATTTAATTACAGTCCATCCGTAGCTGGGACATCCGTCTGTTCGAAAACATGCCAAAAACGACGCAATCCCAGATCGCGCCGCCGAATCCCCATCGATCACGAAACCCTCCGCCGGAACCACAACAATGTCGCCCATTTTTCCCGCATGCACGCGAAACGTGGAGCAAACGTTGCCGCAACAGCAGCACGTGTGTCATTGGTTTATTATTGCCGCTGATCGATTGCGTCCCGCATCCCTTTGCCACCCTTCGCGATGTCCTACGTGAGCACCATCCGAATCTTCTGTCCGCAATACTAAGACATCGATCATTGCAATAAAAATTTTATTATGCGACCGTCTATGCCGCTCTCTATGGCTCTCTCCGACGTCGTCTCCTGTTTTCAATTTTGCACGGTTGCGGTACTGGATTTTTCGCGGAATTCTCACGTAGGTAGGTGCAAGAACGAGACCGGAAATATGCTGCTTTCGGTTCTTGGAGAATTCGGGGTTTATATGTTGGAGATGTACAGGGGTACAGGGGATTTGGTTGTGTCGATGTGATATGAATTTAAAGTTCAAAATTTACGAGACAAATGCGAGAAGTGAAGATACTGACAACTTTTCGAGCGATCTACAGATGACATGCACGCCTTGTGTAGCACATTCGCCTACCAAGCCATAGGTGGCGCATCTGTATAAATATCTCTGGGGTCTGTCCATCTGCAATGATATGGAAGTTCAATGAGCATTCTCTCACGAGCCGGATTCAATAGCTGTATTCGGGTTCGGCTTTCGGACAGTCCGGGAATGGTTCTAGAACTGCGCAGGGGATTTTATACTAGGTCGCAACAGTTTTGCGCAGTTTTAGAACAATTCTCGGACCGTCCAAAAGCCGAACCCGAATACAGCCAATATCACTTCCCTCAACCATTTCATATTCGTCAGAGGATTGCCAAGTAGCTTCCATAATCGTTCAATTGTTGGGTCAAAGATGATTAATACTGGATTTTTGAATGTGAGACAAAACGATAATATGAGGAGTATGGCACTGTGTTATATCGACCGAAGAAAGCTAGAAAAAGGAGAGCTAATTTGGACAGTAGTGTACTCTTCATAAATACATAGATTTTTGAGAAAACTAGCTTCCACCACTAAAAGATATGAATTTTGTGCGTTATAGTATGTACTCACTCTGTAAATGGATCCAACACGCCCATGATCTTACAGATGAAGACTGTACATGTAAGAAAAACGCTGCATTTTCAAATAACGCTTCTATATTTATAGTTGAATAAAAAAAAAATGTCGTGAGCAGATACGTTTCATCCTAGTTTCACAGCAAAGTTACCACTTCAGATTGATTATACCTTCATTACACGAGGCAACTATCCCCTTTGTAACACAAATTCTACGCTAAAATAACAATACGAATTCGTTCTGAAACGTTGTTGAGGCACAAATTCTAGACGCTATAATTTTTGTTAATCTTGTAAGCTAATTTTATTAACCATTCAATCATTTTTCCAGTTATCCTGATTTTGTCATCTATGGTCATTAACAATACTTCATAGTTTCCATTCATACTTTTTAGACAACCCAAACACCTTACCTACATATATGCTATAAGCTTATTACTTATTACTTTGAGCCAGTACGATAAGGAATCGAAAAATATTGGTGGTTACAGTAACGAGTTGTTGAATGGTTTCTCATTCAACGTTAGTTAAAAGCTTCTGAGTCCTTATATAATGAACGTTGTAAAACTACGATGAGGAAACGTTTCTTAGTGGTGGCTAGAGTAACTGGTTGAATCATAAACGTTGATTTATAGGTGGAATCAACGTATGGTTGAAATTAGGTTTCGAAAACATGTTACGAAGGTCAACGTTTAACCACTATTGAACTTCTCCTGCTAAATTTAAACGTATGATACAAGTGTATGTGTTTATTGGGTAATATAGTACTATTGTATTGTCCCAGAGAGACCAGAGTGTTGGATTCAATCGAAATTGAAGATCAGCTTGCACTACTCTTCTGTAGATGAAGATGTTTCTCAAGTATAGAACTAGGCAAGTTCCGATAGGATTTAGTACTACAATATTTTCCCCAAAAAGGTATTTTTGGTTGAACGATGGGAAACTCTGCTTCAGCAATACGTCTTCGCCGAATACGTGACAATTAAGCCCCTTGGCCGTTGCGTAAGGGACGGGCATAAGTTTTCCATGCGAAATTCGATTCATATCGCATTGTAATCAAATACCGAGGGTTTAATCCAAATCCGTCCCCGTATCCGGTCGATTCAATCGGACAATGAGGCACTTAGTGGCAGTCTTCTGAAGAATGGACCTTCTGGAATATTAAGCCGGCAACTGAAAGGATTCCTGATTGACAGGGCGTACCTCCGCTGAATGACAGCGAACTAACAATTTCATTACAATGTATATTGGGTTAACCCGCAATCCCAGATGTCATCTAATACCTCTGATTAGTCACACGTGTATCGAATCCGACCGTTTCTTTCGAAAATAATTGGAAGATATATTGGTTTACATGATTTTTCAAAGTATCTGGTGCATAGGTCCCGAAGGATTAGAGAAAATATGACTTTTTCGTCAGGAATCTATGTCAGATGATCAGAATCTGCTTTTACTTCAGAAAGTTTAAGTTCTTATGGAGCATGCTTTCTACATTCACTATTTCTTTGTAGTCTTGTTCCTTTATATTCTATACAAACTGCTCCACAAGAGTTAAGAAAGTTCACAGACATTTTTCTTTTTCAGTTTCAAGCAAGTTTTTGTACTTAACGTATAGGCGTTAACTGAGTGCAGATGAAGCTAATAGGTCTTTTGGTATGATCGAGTCAGAGGACGTAATCATAGAGATAGTTAATCATAGTTAGTGAAAGCGTTGTTTATCTAGAAACGTGACCAAAAGACAGAGAAGCAGACGTCCAAGATCGAGCTCTCCTGCAAAAGATGGGTTTCTGAATGTAGTAGAGAGCCTTTGAGTACTTGTCGAATGAAGGCGGCTTTTCAACGCTTCTGGTACTTTGGATGCAGGTGAAATAGTTCGTCGAAAACATTGAGACGTTAATCCATGTATATAGATGGGTAAAACTCCTCATGTTTGAAAAATTGGAAAAAAATGGATCAAATTAAGTTTGGCGCTGAAGGCACTCTGACACAAATAGCATTATAATTAGTACGGATCGTAGAGAATGCCACAACTATACTTCATTCAGATTTATTTTAGCAGTCGGTTGGCCATGAAATAATTTTCTCAAGTTTTTGTAACTAGAACGGAGTAAGGTTGGCACTCATGAAATGTCGTTAATGTCATAACGCCGTTGCCACAACTAATATCAATTTTTATTACGAAAATGCTGAAAGTGATTGAAAAAAAAGACAGGGCTTCAGGAAGTGCTATTTAGAATTCAGGTCCGCTCATTCAAATAGTTATACCCTGATATTCTAAAATCCACAATACGTCAGACGGTAGCGAATATATTCAATGTAAAAGATTTTATATAATGTTTCATCTGGATGTAAACGACCTATATTTCAGCTGAATATTTCCACAATCAGAAAGATTGTGAATGAAGAGGATGACAAAGAATTTCCTTCTATTGGGAGATCCAAAAAAATGGTGGCATTTGAGAATTTTATGTTTGAGTGCAGTAATGCGAAAAGTTTACTACAAGATTTTCGATGAATGCCATCGTAGAATAAGTTCCTAGAAAATTGATTTCTCTATTTTTCATATCCTATACATTGTGAATGTCTTAAGGTACCAATAAATACCTAATTATTATTATTATATCAATGTATTAAGATTAACAGCCACAAATACGCTCCAGTTGTACTGTTTATTGTTTATTCGTGTGTAATTTTTGTTCAAAGGTGAAGTTCATCTCGATTAAAAGTTCCTTTAATTCCTTTTACTCATATTGATGCAAGATGATTTTTGTTGAAAAATTTAACATTCTTGTAATTATCTGTTGATTTCTTCGGGAGATACCCATTCCTAATCACTGCATCATATGCATTTAATCTTCGGGTTAATATTTTTGAAATCTACAACTGATGTAACGTATTCAAACTTTAGCCAAAAAAGATAACGAACATTAACTCTCCTCAAGCTAGTGTATATCATGATATTATACTGTTCTCTTGTATTTTCCATGCAAATAACTGGATTTGGTATGCCTTCAATCAGTTTGTATAATCTTAAATTATGTTCGTCACATATTTTCCGAAGAGATTCGACATTGTGATAAAATACGTAATAACAGAAACTTTTACGTAGAACAGGCAACATAGCGTTGATTTGAAACCCAAAAATGTTTTGACAAGCGTCATAACCCCACATTTTTCTACTATACAAAGTGAAATGTGTCAAATTTCCATGGCCAACCGACTGCTAAAATGAAAGTGAATGGATTATACGTGAACTATAACCGACGCAAAATCTATAAGGATCCATCGTGAATATCCCCATATCAAAACAGTCAATACGCCCATTGTAACATGTCCACATTAACAATAATCTTGTTTCTATCGAATTGACCCAGAACCCACTAATATCCAGAACGAACATTCATTATCCAGAAATCCAGATAACGCAAAAACGCCACGATAATTTCCAGACCGAAGTCCGCATTGTAACTATACTTTCGACATCGACGTGTGCGATGTTTCCCGGCATGACCAACTATTGTATTTAGTCGCGCAGTGGGTGAATTCCTAGCTGTAATTTCATTATTTGCCGCTCGTGAACAGCCCGCGTCGTTATGGTCATTTTAATTTCGGTCCAGTTCATGTCCGCTGATTATTTTGTCGATTGGTCCCCGAGCCGGTGCGGAGAGCTCTTCGGAGCATTTATGTTGCGATTTTCGATTCTTTGATTTTTGATTTTTCACCCTTGAGTATTACCGTGAACTATCGTCCAATAGCGATAGTTCTGCATCTCAATATCGCTTTTACAAATACCGATCAATAGAATCCGCAATATCTAAAGGATTCAATCAAATCTGGCATCGGGCCCTTATAATCTTCTTTTTCTTCTTCTGGGCTTGTGCATGAGGATGAGGAATTTTTACCAACAGAAGCATCCTTGTGGTGAATGCTGGAGTGACCCAAG
This sequence comes from Coccinella septempunctata, assembly GCF_907165205.1. Classification (NCBI taxonomy): domain Eukaryota; kingdom Metazoa; phylum Arthropoda; class Insecta; order Coleoptera; family Coccinellidae; genus Coccinella; species Coccinella septempunctata. Next base: position 26,193,264 of record NC_058194.1, read on the forward strand.
GATCAGTTTTATCGTCCCCATTCTTACCATTTCCCATTCAATCCATAAAAAAATTTCCCAATTCAACTGAGAACCACAAAGTCAGACTTCGCCTATGATATAACGCTGATGTTTTCATTCACCAATGACACATCTTTAGGCACCATTGAATTTCACCAATACAAGGTAAGTCTTCGACTCTTACAAATATTTGAACAGAGATTCTTGAGGTCAAAAGAAATACTTTTTTTCTATTTCATTTTTTCCTATTCGACCCTGATAAAAAGATGTAGCAATTTCAAGTTTCCATAATGAGAAACAAAATTACCTTCAGAATAACAAGCTCAATCTTTGACACTACAAATCTTTTTAACAGAGTTGCATTCAGCCAAATTCATAGATATTTTTCGATTTTTGAACATCAAATTACTCGAAAACGGCAAGAAGAATACTTTTGTTTTAAAAAACGTTCAAATTTTCATTAGATAGCATCCAAATTAGTTTCAAGAGTTGGATTCTTTGCATTTCTGGTATTTTCATGATACGTGGTCATAATGAGAAAACTGGAAGAAGTGGTTGCTATCTTGTGTTTGAAGAATATTTATCAAATAAATGAAGAACGATATACCGAAATTCATATCATTCGATAAAACCATTTGTGAAATAGAACTCAAATTTTTTTTATGGTTTTCCAACACCCTGTGTCTTCTGAACCGAGCCGATTCGGAAAAAATGGTAGATTTGGGAAAAAAGTGTTTCCTCTGACGTCAAGAATCTACTGTTCGATATTTGTAGGAGTTGAAGACTCACCCTGTATATCTGATCGCGAATCGATTTCTTGAGATCTCAAGAAGATGAACGTATGTATGTGTGTTTTTGCTTATTTCTGTTCTGATCGATTTTTCATGCCATTTTATGTTATGTTATTATCTGTTTTCCTTGAGTGAGTTTTATTCATTTCCTGTCGTCTCAAATGCCACAATGCCTTGCCATCGTTGTTTGCTTTTGTTAATTTCAGAGCGTTTTCCCTTTGTACTGTTTTCTTAAAATTCAACCTGAAAGATTTCTTCAAATATTCATTAAGTTGTGTACCTACTCTCTTCATCGTTTTAGGCCTTTGTTTGCATTTAGTTTCTTTCTCATTTTCCTTAATTCCCTTATTTTGTCGGTGGTAACATTTTTTGTCCCAGTATATATCGGCTATCATCTGTAGCATGTTATTTGTTGTTATCTCGAATCAATTTTCCACCTCCGATCTCAGAAGGGATGCATATTTCAACCTGTGTCTACACGAAATACTTACGTTTTCAAACAGGGAATCCACTCTTGCAATTGTCCCGAATCCTTAATAAACACCCTATATACCGATTTGCTTTCAAAAATCTAGTTTTGAAGGTGAAGAATTCGAATCAACTCAATATAATCCGGGTTTCATATAGCTTGATCGTGGAATCAACGCTTGATTGACGAATAGACGTCAATTTGTTTTCAATCGATAATTCAGTCATGATCATTCAGAATATCATTCTCGCATAAAATTATTAGGTTCATACTTCCATTCAATTATTGACACTTCTTCAATATATTCAAAAATGAAAAGATTTCAGTGATTTCGTTTGGAAATCCAGTGACTGTCAAATCGTTAATCGGACAATCAAAATTTTATGAAACCCGATGATAAACTTTCATTAATTGATTTCAAACTGAGGAAGATTTCAGAATACGAATGATGGGAAAATCGTTGCGGAATATTGAAAATATTCCATCCAGGTCCCGGCGTCCTTTTTTCTGCAAGATCCACAAGTTGCGCCAGATAAATATCGGGCACGAGACCCTGGTCCGTAATTCATCCCGAAATTCGCATAATAAGAAAATATACGAGGTCGATAAACCCCACCTCGCAGTCTGTGGAACTCCAATTCCGCCGAATTGTATTTCGATCGTTTCGGTCCATGATTTTCCCATCTTTCATCTATCCCGCATTACGTTGATCACGTGACGCCTCACTTGCATCCACCGCCGCCGCCGCCGCCTCCGATCCAATTCCTGCTGAACAAAGCTTTCTTCCGACTTCTTGGCCGCTCTTTGTCGTTTCCCCCGAAATGTCGCACGTACTTATCGTAGAAATTTTATTATTCTCGGGAGTTTCATTTGGGACCGCAAGAGGCGAATATGATTGGAAGTGGAAAATGGATTCTCAAAACAAAATAAGCGAAGAAGGGGGAGTCGGAACCGAACCGAACCGGGAATTTCACGGTATAGGCGAGCTTTGAATTCGTTAAAGAGGAGAGCTTTTCGCTCTCTTCACGTGCCGAAATCCCGATTTGAGGCTAGATGATGGTATGTCAATAACAATTACCGGCACAAAGGGCATTCGGATCGAGCGCGAATTCGATTACTGGGATGACCGCAATGGGGTTTCTCCGATGTTATACTCAATTTTGTTGTCGCCTTTCCAAAGAACTTATCCCAAAAAAAACTGGGTTCGAACACATAAGTTCGATTCGAATTGACAATAGTGGAAGAAATGGAATCAGTATGGATGGATCAGTCATGCCGAGAAGACGTTTGGCTCCTGTGCAACTTAACCTAACGGTTCATACAGGAGACTACTCAGTAGCTTATCATCACGGAGAAGATGAGCAGCACAGTACCTACAACAGCTTCTCAAGATCGTCCTTCTATCATCAATCCTAGGAGGAATCCCTGCATCCTGAGCTTTGCAACGAGAGTGCTAATTTGTAATCAGACTAAAAAGACACCGACTGCAAGTTCGTGGTTTGAGAGCATCCAGTTGGAAACAACATCCCAGTTTTTAATAGGGAGCACAGAGAACGGTGACGCCAATGGGTCGAGGATCACCACAATGGGGGATTCACCTCAATTTGGGTTATCACAGCATGCAAGTTTAAACTGAATAATTATGAGTTTCATTTATGAATTTTTCAAATGCACCGCGGAAACTATTCGAAATCATTCTTCGAATATGAGGTTTTAAAATTTAAATCGCTTCGTTTCTAGTTTTCGATTTGTCAACAGCGCCAACTAGAAAATAAAAAGAATAATGGTTTGTTTATAAAATAACAGCTGTTGATTTAGAGCCATTATAAGGCGCGTACTCACTGGCGATCCTCAACAGCAACCGGCCATAAAAATCCCATAAAATTTTACGACCTTCCTCGTTCGTCGCAGACTTCATAGACAGCCATCTTTGTCTATCTCATCAAGATAGTGTATTTGTTGTCCTTTATTATCAACGCATATTTCAGTCGATGTTGCCAACTTGTGTAATGGAAACGAAACGCTTTAAATTTCAAGTACTTAAAATAATTTTTTTGGGAAACGGTTGGAATAGTTATTTCAAATTGTGACGTTTCAAAGATATTTCATAAAAAATGTATCATTTTCGTCAGAAGGAGTATTCCCTATTGTACAGTTGAGTTTGGTCAACTTCAATGGACGCCTCTGGTTTGGAGAGAAAGAGGTCTGAGATACACGGTTTATGGTTCCCACAACTGCGAAAAGTAGAATGCTTGGGACGAGCTCGTGTACTTGATTTCTCGAGACTTTTAATATTCCCTTCATTCAATTTTTGCAAAATACATCGACCCGAGTGATTTATGATGAAGATGCAAACAGAATTTTGCTGAAAGGATTAGTTTTCAAGTTATGGTCGAAGGAAAATTCGAAATTTTGGACTTTCACAGAAAAATCATAAAATCTGAATCTAAACGGTTTGCGGCCGGTGAATGAAAGTTAGATTTTTCCATTAGAAAAGGATCAATCTATCACCAAAAAAATCAGCATATGTCCAGTGAATTTTTTCTAGCTTCTGTAACTCTTCAAAATTGACAAATTTTTTCGAAATTTTCCACTAAAAGTGATGTATTCAATAAAATACTGATCGTAAGAAAAATCTAATTATGTATTCGTAATCTACGACCTCGAATTATTCAAAGAAATTATCCGAATCGATATATGTAGTTTGAAAATAAAAATTTCGGATGTAGAGTATTTTCGTCTGCTATTTGTTTACCCGCGCTCCACCACCAAAATTATTTCAAGTCCGAACAAAAAATTATTCATTTAGCTATATCGACCCGGTCATTTTACTGACTAATTTGAGGTCGTAGATCACGAATATGCAATTAGATATTTTCTAGGATCAGTATTTTGGGGAATAAATCACTATGCAGTTTTTACTTCTCTGTGTTTTTTCTTTGATTATAATGTGCATAGGGGCGACAAAATCTTAAGCTGACGCTGGTGGCCTTTGCCCAAGGAACGGTCCTATTTGCTTACAGTTGATATATTCAACAGTACTGTCAAGCCAGTGATGGAAATTAATAATTCGAAAAGCCCCTTTGAGGGGACTGTCGTTTTTTTTGTAGCAGAGTTGGCGCAACTGTTTTCTACACTCAAGTGGAGTCATCCACATCATCATTCAAAATATAGATCGAAATATTGAATTGTGACCCCAGTCTCCTCCGCCCCTATAAGAAATTGGCTGAATTCGAAATGTTACAGATGTTACTCCCCCCTATCTCGGTCTGATTAAATTTAAAAATCCCCTTGTTTCGACTCCATGTGAACTTCGTGCAATCATAACAGCGAAGTAGAAAGGAGCTGATGAATTCACTGTCGTCTGGTGTCAAGGCAATCCAGACCTCGAGAGTTTTTTTTTCGTGGGGGGATAACTTCTTAGTCGAAAGAAATTATTTCTTTCGTTGACGACCTAGAGCCTAGACCATAAACTCGGGAATACGAACTACTAGATGGTTCATGCGTTTGAGAGCATTCAAATAAATTCTTCCTTGTAAATTACGAACTTATCTTCGTATATCGAACCTAGATCAAGTCAGTTACGTTTAGTGTTATGAAAACAATAATCTAATTTTTCCTCGGCATTCGAGGTGTTGTAACGGATTGTAAAATGCTTAAGGTGAACAGTGAAAACACAGAAATCGGGGTAGGTAACAGGAAGCTGTCCTTTTCTCTCACTCATTTCCCAAAAGGATTGGCGAACTTTTATAAAACAAGTGGCTGGGGAGTGTTGTTGTTGCAATGCCGTTAAACTTCATTGTGTACAAATTTCACCCTTGTGACTCGCCAGGACAAACCTTTTTCTCGTTCCATCTTCTCAATTCGATATTTTGAATCAAACGTATCATTGTTTCACAGGATCGAAAATGGTAAAAAATATTATCTCATCAGACAAGCATTTTGAGTATTTTCAGTTTCAGCGAAATTATTTTTAAGAACACTTCGCTCACATTCGAACTACATATTATATGAACTTTCCGTACTTTGAAATACAAAACTTCGTTCCGCTTGAGAAGGACCTTAAGTGGAAGTTCTGACTACCTACTCCCCAGTCATGTTTAACAAACCGACGAGTTTTACGGCCAAATTTGAAGTTCGAGAGGATAAAACGCACTTCGAAGTACCAAGTTTATCTCGCTGAATACTAAAACGTAGTCCGAAAGTTTTTACGAGGGCGTCTTGCTTATAAGCCATTCTAACCACAGGGATGCCCGACCCTTCTGAATTATTTCGAAGTTGAACATTTCCTTCGGTCATATCGTATCGATGAAGATGGCTCTTTCTTTCGTCTAATGTGCAGGATAGTGATGTTATACTAATTTCTGGACCTCTCAGCAAACTGTTTTGGTCACTCCATTGATTTTGGTATAGAAAAAGAAATATCTTCCGCAGTTATTTCTTCAATTACGACTTCTTCTTGTCCTTTCCTTTTCACTGACTCGAAATATTCATCTTCAAAACGATATCTATTTTAAATTAGCGACGATTGCTCTACATGTTCACATTGTTCTCCATCTCCTATTCTCCCTGGTTAATATACACATTTCGACGTATATATCGACCCATCAAAACATACTTAGCATAATCATGTGATATCAAATATTGATCATAAACGACGTGGCACGCTAGAGGGCTCCCTAACCATACATTTGCTATTGCAACGTGTAACAGGATTTGGCCCTGAATAGATGTCAATCAGCGTGCAGTGTTTGCTACTCCGAAATCTCATTTCAATAATGATTATAAACGATGTTTAAATCCCTTGAATGACGTTTGGCCCGCTCCTCCGAAGGGAGAGCTTTCAGACTGTGATGTGATTACGACAAATTGAACATTTCCTTTGATGCGTAATGTACTTAGAGAGATGGCAACGGTGTTTGGGAATAGTTTACGCTTTAATTACTGATGATCAGTGTTTTACGTTTGTGAACTTATCCCATTTTTACGCCGAGATACTACTGGCGACAACTTCGAAGGGCATTTGTCAATAAAAAACCAATCTTATTGTGAGCTTTTGAAGTAATTTCAGTTTTCTCAGAACGTTTTATTCTTGACGTGAAATAAATGATGATTGAACATTTCTTGTAGAATTCATTGGTCTGTTGATGCGATCAATGCTATGAGCTCGAACTTCATCGATTCTAAGATGATATGGGAGTGCCGAAGGAAACTCAACCAATTAGGGAAGAATAACAAGCTCTGATTAGCCTGGATTTCTGGTCACTCGGGAATCAAATCAGATGGGGAGGCCAATACACTTGCCAGCAATGGGGACAAACTCTTTTCACTGGCCTGAAACCTTTTTTGCGGTATAGGAGGGAGTTTTAGCAGAAGAAAAAACTTAAAGAGCATTACTCCGGAGGAATACTCCAACACTCGAACAGTCCAAAAAGTTTCCTGGTGACCCTAGTACTTCGAGATCTAAGAAGTATCTGGAGTTTAGCAAGAGTATTCAACAACTCCTCACTAGATTCCAAACAGGGCATTATCGCCTCAGCTCCTAATGAATTCTCATTAGGTGCTTCCCCCAGCAGAAACTGATGTGTGCAAATTCTGTGGAGGGGAGGATGAAACACCAGACCACCTGTGTAGCAGAATGCCTCTCCGTTGCTAGTCCTTGCAAAAACTGTTCTGGACGAAAAACCTGCATAACGAGGAGGTAACCTCTTCGAGCCTGTGTAGGCTTAGGTACTGTATCCTTACGCCACCTTAGGCACAGCACTGTAGCACTCTAGCCCAAAATCGAACTCAGTACCTTGCAGTACTAAGCAGACGCTTCAACCACCAAGCCACAGGCCCTATTCAAAATCTACCATCTAGATAATTCTAGATTTCTAGAAGGGAGCACTGCACCAATACATTTTGAAACCAAAACTTTGATAGAGATACTTGAGATGCCAGCAATGGAATACCAAAGAAAGTCAACAATATGGAAAATTCAGTAAAATTCACCACGGAAATCGAAGAAAAGAACCACCTTCCATTCCGTTATGTAATTTTTCATGAGCAAAATGGAATTCCTCGAACACGCTTTATAGAGAGGGGCCTAATGCAGGGCAGTACCTCCATTTTGAGCATCTGAAATTTATTCCCATAGAGATGGAGATATAAATAACATCACAGAAGTTCAGGTAACTTTTTACCACAACATATTGAACACGTCGAATTTTCATCTAATTTCTGGCTGTTCAATCATACGAAATATACCATACGTTGCTTTTTCACCATTTTCGAACCCTCCGTTCGCAACAGCATCGCCCGAAGTCAATATAAAAGACATCGACGTCCGCCAAACCATAACCGATTTCGACTCCCCTTCATTAAGCAACGGCAATATCCATCCGGAACGGAATTCAAATCAAGCCAGACACTGAAGTTGAAAAATTACAATCCTAAACGGCCTCTCTCTCCCCAATCCCATCAGCGACATATCGGTGGAATGCAATAACAAAACTAGTCGCAGGTCGCATCAACCCCCGTCGTCATCTTTCAAGAGTGCGGGGGGGCATTCGACTACGAAAGTAGCAAAGGGCTCATAAAGTGCATACCGTCTATATGTCCCGTTTGCGCCGTATAATTCCGTTTTATATTATCACGGGAGATTGAACTAACTGCGAAAGTGTTCTTGGATGGGGGAGGAGGGAAGGAAATTGGAACGAGCGATTTTCAGTTATTTCATTATGAGGATATTGAAAATTCTGACTATTTCTTGGGTAATCGGATCTTCGAAGTGTCGACGAGTTTTTTTCATTTCTGCATTTGCATCCGTGATTCCAGATTAGACGCCATGAATTTTAATGCGTATCTGGTACAGATAAAGGTTGAAGAGTCAACAATCCAGATATAAAAGTACCCTTATTATGTCCTTTCAGCAATGCTTTCATGGACAATATTTTTATATATCTTCAGAAATCTTGAAAAAGGCGAACCTCTTGTGAGAAACAGTGTGGCGTTTCTCGATCCATGTTCAGTACCCACTTAACATAAAGCTTCTTGTTTTTTGGCTCCAGGCATTTGCCTATAAACAGTATAAATAATAAGGCAGTTCATTTTTTCATATACATGATCATGCTGGAATTTTTGTGTTCATATTCAGTTTGTATGTCACATTTTTGGAATGCTTCAATAATTTTCCGTATACATTTCAATAGCTCATCAATTGATCTCTCTTTCTCCTTTTGTAAATTTTCGTTCCTCCTCTCTCTTCCTCCATGTCATGGTCCATTAGTCTCCTGAGTTCTTGATTCAGATGTTCCTTCAAATCTGTCTGTTCCTGCCAAACCAAGGTACATCTAACAGCTTGTTTTTTGTTGACTGAATTCTTTCGATTTGGCTCTTTACCTCAAATGCTGATGTAACTGATCATAGGTTAACTGATTATGTTCAAATGAAAAAAAAGTGATTTTTTGGACCTCCAGGATGTCTTATCCACTCGAAAACACGTCGGGGTATACTCTTAGTAAGATAGTCGATTTCCTCTGAAGGTCTTTCTTTTACGTGCGGTGCCCCACTGGGCTGAACTGAGGCCTTGTGACCCATTGTTCGTCCGCTTGTAGTTGCTGACAAAAACGCCACAAGTCGACAGACACACAGAGAGGAGTTCCTCTCACCATAGAAGTTATGGGCATTGTGTTTCCTAGGTGTGTCATCCTTAAGTCTTCAAGGTTGCTGCAGAAGAACAGAATGTGTTCAACCGTTTCATCCGTGCTCCTGCACCAGCGGCACAGGGAACAACTAAATAGTCCCATTCTATTTAAGTGTTTATTACTAGACTCAGTTGTTTCCTCTCAAGGGTTCTTTGACCTCAGGCACAGAGGATGATAGACCTGTGACACCTCTGGAGGTACCACATCCCGGGCAACTTAAACTTTAAGCCAAAGCTACAGTCTGTGAAGAATGGGGTAAATGGAGTAATTGTATTTCCATACCAGGGGAGGTTTATCATTTCAAGTCTGTTCCTCACAAACCAGGGTGCATCTTCTGCACATCGTAGCTTTTTTTCTGTTGTTTCGATTCTCTAGAAAGTCTTGACATAGCTTTATGCCGCGAATGCCCCTGCAACTGATCCATACAGTTGTGGAGCATTTCATGTGAAATCAACAATAAATACCAAAGTTTTACGGTCTTATGCCAAATCTTAAGGTTTTTCCTTGGGTACATATCGAAAGTGGTTTTTCTATTTCGGAAATCCGTTTGAATAGGTGACTACTTAATTGCCATGCTTGGGACAAAGTGAAACACGAGGAAATTCGTAGAAAAACCATGGTCAACGACATAGTGAAGAAAATCGCAGAATCTAAGTGGCAGTGGGTGGGTCATGTGGCAAGAGTGAAGGATGAGAGATCGTGCAATGGAGACAGAGAGAAAGACAAAGCGGATTAAAGGTAGACCTCCACTACGATGGACGAACCACATAAAGAAGATAGCGGGTCGAAATTGGTATCAGAAGGCGCAGTAGGGAATTAGGAAAGGCCTATGTCCAGGAGTGGACTAGTGAAGGCTGAGGATGATCTTCGAAGTGCATTCACTCGAACCTCGGGTACAATGCAGCCAGTTCCGTGAGCGATTTGAAATGGATTCATTCGAATTGCTTGATCACTCTCCAGAAACCTCTGGCTAAGCCTTGGTTTAGGAAGACACGGTGCCAGGATGATTTGCAACAGTAAACGTCGAAGTTTAAGAACCGAAACAACGATGTATCGTTCGCATCTCGCATCCCTACATTGGTTACATCATCCCTCCTAATACTCTGAATACGAAGCAGTCTCCAATCTGTGCATATCCGAGGTCATATCTCATACCGGAACTCGGAAAACATTCCTCCCGTTCCGTCTGATCGGGAAATGGATCAGAATCCAGAATCCAAAACGTCTTTCCGATACCGTCTCGAGGACCGAGTTTCATCACCGCTCCGACGTCAATTCGAAATTTATCAAACTTTATGGAGTCGTTTCTGTGAAAAATGAATATTGACAATTGAGATAGCTCGCGCAACGGCCACCCCCTTCCGATGGCCTCCGTTCTTCTCCTATTCCGGCTGCGAAAACGGCTTTTATTGTAAATGAGACTTTTCGCCGGCGGTCGTTGTGGAACGTGCGTCGGAAATGTTCCTCTTTGGTTTCGCACACTGGCGTATCGCGTCCGAGCGATCTGGCTCGGTGAAAGCGTCAACAGGAATACGGGAATTGGTCGAGGAAGATGGCAGTTTAATCTGGATGAATTGGCTCGGATAATCCGGGATGGGTCGTTGGGAAAATGGGGGGTTTTCAATTCTGATCGTAAGATGGAATATTTTGGTTCGGTTATTTTTGGGGCAACTCTTTGGATAGGAGGTTGAATGACGATCGTTATTGTGGTAACCGAATCAGGATTTGATACTTGTATGCAGGAAAATATAAAAGGACTTAGGCTATAGTCTTCAGACTTTGGGCTTAACGGTTGTTTGGCAGACCTAATTCATCTTATTCGAATTATTTTACCGGGGACGAAGGGTGAAATGTAGCAAATGATGTATGGTTATTATGGTGATGGAAGTGCTTAGACATCTTATCATGCAGCCTCATTCCAAAACTTCATCAATCTGCAGAAGCACAAGGTAGTATAGAAGGTGAATCAAATAAAAGGTGTTCTTCAAGGATACATCCTATCACCTTTTATTTTCAATCTTTACGGATAACACAGGCCAACAAAATGAAAAAAAAATTTGGTGCCGGAAATCTAACATCTGATTTTAGATGTTTTTAATATGCTGATTCCAAAAATGCCACCAGATTTTTTTTATCAGCTCTAGTTTCTGAGATAAACGTTACAGGTTAAATGGTATATTTTATTTTTATTGACAGTTCAAAACGTAGTTTAAAATGTGTTCTTTTACATAACGGTAACAAATATGGCTTAATTCCTTTTGGTCATTCTACTACCATGAAGGAAGAATATGAAACAATAGCATTAGTTTTGAAAAAAATTAAATACGAAGAACATCAGTGGTCAATTTGTGTTGATTTAAAAATGATTAACTTCCTCCTTGGACAGCAGAGTGGTTATACAAAATATCCTTGTTTTTTGTGCCTTTGGGACAGCAGAGCTAAAAATGAGCACTGTGTTAACAAAAATTGGCCTTCAAGAGATGTCATGATTCAAGGAATACAAAACGTGATCAACGAACCTTTGGTTTCAAGAGAAAAATCTTACTTCCGCCCTTGCATATCAAGCTAGGCCTAATGAAGCAATTTGTGAAGGCTTTAAATCGAGATGGAAATTGTTTTGGGTATTTGTCACGTAAATTTCCTGGCATTAGCACGGAAAAACTAAAAGCTGGTATATTTGATGGTCCTCAAATAAGGCAACTTGTTAAAGATCCACAATTCACCACATCAATGAACGAGACTGAATCTAACGCTTGGAGTTCATTTGTTCAAGTATTACAAAATTTTCTTGGCAATCATAAAGCAGAGAATTACGTAGAATTAGTGGAAACTATGCTTTCAAATTTTAATATTCTCGGCTGTAACATAAGTATAAAAGTTCACTACCTCCACAGCCACCTAGATCGTTTTCCAGAAAACTTAGGTGATTGTAGTGAAGAACAGGGGGAAAGATTCCATCAGGATATTAAAAATATGGAAGATCGTTATCAAGGACGATGGGATAGCCACATGATGGCGGACTACTGCTGGAGCCTTCAGCGAGACTGCCCTAGTAAACTCCATTCTAGAAAATCGTATAAAAGAAAATTTGTATGTGATTAGTGATTAATGTAAATATGTAAATTAAGTTTTTGCAATAAATACTTAAATCCATGTGTCTTTGTTTTTTTTAACTGTCAATAGTAATATTATATATCATAACAGTTATAACGTGAATTATATACACAATTTTTTCTAAAAATCTCAAAAACTAGATCTGATAGACAAAATCTGAGAACTTTTTTACATTCTGCATCCAAAAATTACTCAGGAACAGTTAAAAAATCGCAGGCACCAGAATGTGTGTTGGCCTGTGTAATCTGTGAGGCAACCAACAACTGAAAGCCCATGCACTTATGGGCAGTCTTGTCCAAAGGGCTCTGATGCCATAATATCAAACAAAAAACCATGCAATTGATACCTGTGTTACGAAAAACCTGAAGGGAGAGTCTGAAGGTAAAAAAAATACCTTACACTTTGACAACAAGGCTCTTTGCAGCATGAAACACAGTCCTGTACTATGTAGCGTTTTTATTATTTAACATATGCCAATTGGGTGTACACAAAAAGCTCTGAAATCAAGTGTTCGTAGGTGAAATCCTACTCCTCCTCCAACCAAAAAACGACAGCGAACGACACCCATACAAGGTCCATAACATCCATATTTCCCGACAATATTCAGAGTTCGGTGCTAGCCATTTCAAACATTATGTCTGGAAAGTCAATAAAAGGCCTTTATGTTTCGAAGGGACCGTGCATAACATCCACCCCTTTTGAAAGAACGTATTTTATCTTTCCGCGAGGCCATTCTCGGATGACCCAACGTAAATATGCCCTGTATGAAGTCAAATGATGCCCTACATGTGTACGCAGTGGCGGCTTTTTATTGCATTGTTGTGAAAAACGCCTCCGCGCGCCCTTTTTCGTTAGCAGATAATGGAAAACACGTGGCACACTGCGGATTTCTGTTCGCTGAATCGGATTCGGAGCAGATTAAGTATCCGAAGGGTTTAATGTGTTTCGACGGCATAAAAGAACAATTTCTGTCGGGCTGGATTTTTCCCTAACAGGTCTCGATTTCATCCCATCGTCACGATGCGAAGTACCGATTGGGGGATATATTTATAACTCGAATTTTGAAATAAAGAGTTCCAGGAATATAAACAATATAAAAGGTTATGAAGATATAATATCATACGAGGATGTATTGATATCTAGTTAGCCTAGACTAGTTCCATGCATGAAAAAATATTGCGTTACCATAGCAACGAACAATAGCTCGTTGTGAAAATCTAATAATTGGAGTATCGAGCCATCATCAAGTTTTTGTATTTAAAAGGGTTAAGAGATAAGCAGATTTACGAAGTGATGCTTAATACCCTTGGTGATCAGTGTCCTTCGTATGCGACCATGAAAAATTGGACTGCAAGCTTCAAAAGAAGTTTCTGTGTCAGTCCTCGAAAATATCGATGCAATTCATGACATGATTTTATCAGACTGTCGAATTGGGCTAAAACGGATATCTGAAGAACTGAATATTTCATACGAACGCGTTCATCATATAGTTCACGTCAATTTGGACATAGGAAAAATTGCTGCAAAATGGATCCCCAAATGTTTGAATGTTGAACAAAAGCGTGCAAGGGTAGAAGCATCGCGTTCGATCTGTGCTCGATTTGAAAAAGATGTAGACTTCTTGAACCGAATTGTTACTATGGATGAGACTTGAGTACATTTCTACGATCCAGAAACAAAGCAGCAATCGATGGAATAGCGACACTCTGGTTCTCCAAAACCTAAGAAGTTTCGTGTCCAAAAATCTTCTGGAAAAGTTCTTGCTTTAGTTTTTCGGGATTGCCATGGAGTAATCATGATTGATTTTTTGGATAAGGGTAGAACAATAACCAGAGATTACTATTCGACATTACTGACCACTCTACGAAAAAAAATTAAAGAGAATAGACGCGGAATGCTATCCAAAGGTGTTTTGTTTTTGCAGGACAACGCCCCTGTGCACAAATCTCATGTTGCCATGTGAAAAATTCGTGATTTAGGGTTTGAATTTCTAAAACACCCCCCTTATTCACCAGATTTGGCTCCATCCGACTATTATTTCTTTCCTCAACTGAAAAAAAGTTTAAAAGGTCGTGAATTTTCTTCCAACAAGGAGGTAATAAAAGCTGTGGAGGTCAGTTTTGCAGAGCAAGAAGAAACAACGTCTAGAGACGTTGCAGGTTCGTTGTAATAAATGTATCCAATTAAGAGGAGAATATGTTGAGTAATAAAAAATTTTGACATTGAAATTTTGTTTGCTTCTATAGTAGGCTACTTGTACACCTACAAGAATGAGTTTCTTGTGATTTTTTGTAATTCAGTCATGAGGACCTAATTTGTGTGTGCAATATACAAGCTCAACCTCCCCACATGGTATGTACAGTAATACTGATAATTTGATTCAAGTGCAATGTCCACCTCATTTTTTCAGCAGTGTAGGTCAAATAGACTACCCTAAGACAAGTTAACCTACCTACTTCAAAAGAATGATTACTCTGTTTGGTTTAATGTCCGAAAGTGCAATTTTCTCACGCGAACTTACGGTGACAATATCTCGTTTCATTAATACAAATATGGATCGTGAAAGGCTGTCGCTACGTGTAGCAATATACCCCGCGTATGAGAGTCTTTTGATGTCAATTCTCATCTCGATCGACGTTACGGCAGCTCATTTCGCTAACGAGTCGACGGAAATTGTTCCTCCGGATGATTCCCGAACAAAGAAAAGAGGAGAAGGATAAGATATTCAATTGAATCTAATTTTAAAGGGAGGACGGCTGGGGGCAGGGAATAAAGTCAGCCTCTTTCACTTCTCGAGCTGAAGAGGCCTACGCTTGATTGAAAACGATTTAAAGTGTCATCAGGAGAGAATGTTTCCCGAAAAATGCCACTCAATTGGCTGGATATTGTTCGAGGTGCTGAGGATTTCTTGGCTGTATCATTTGGTGGAATTCTTTTTTAAATAAACGATGTGTTGAATCTTGAAATGTGAAGACATGCCAAAGATTGATTTTTTTACTGTGCAATTTAAGGTTTTGGTGAATTTCAATGCATGACCAACTTTCCTTGCGTTATAGATTTTAAAACACGGATGAAAAACAGGACATGAATGAGGAATTCCAACAGATACATCTACCCCGAGGATGCAATGCAACCGCTGCCTAACAATATGTTCACAACGGAAGTGAACCACCTCATTCTTCAGGCATTCCAATGCCTTTCACGTCCCTGCTTCATATTTTGATTAATATCCGGGAAATACGAGGAAAGCATTTCCTGTATTGCAGGGATCAACGCCGAAATTACGTTTGTGTTGGCTTTTCCGACCAAGTTCTTCCTCAAACACTCCTAGATAAACAAGGGAAAACGAAAGAAAAATAATCGTTTCAGAAACATCGGGCACGCAAGTGACTACCGAACATTTTGTATTATTCAGAGAACGTATATCCGGCTTGGTAAATATAATTTCGAAAGTTCATTAATTTACAGTTGTCGAGACGGTGATTTAATTCATTTAATTAAAACGTAACGTACGGCTACTTTGTATGAATTAGTGCCTTTATATTAAAGTCACCGCGCACCCCTATAATATGATTTAAACCACTGGAAATTTGATATATTAACATTCATAACCTTCAGAATAACTCTTGCGGTTAGCCAGATAAACTAAGTAAGCAATATTTATTGCTATAAACGGTTGCTTTAATGGTCACCATTGTGCGGCTGTAACATGGGCGGCGCACACTCTGGGGTTGCAGGGCTCCCCAATATCAAACAATTAGAGGATATCAGTCCTCAGAAAGTCAATAGAATTAGTCGAACCAGAATTTTTCTTGTTATTTTATGCTTAAATTCAAAAGCAAACCAGTTTTACTTGTAAGTTCGAAAAAAAAATCATTGAATTTCATTTCAGATTCCTAGATATTTTATTTCAAGGTTTTGTTTCAATACATATGAATCCTTTTTTATTTCAATTCAAAATGATATCTTCATGTTGATAGAAGGGATGTTATATGTTATAGGAAAGAAGACTCACAATAGTATTTTTGAAAATCTATAAAAAATCATCAACTTCTTGTGCTTGGGTGATCAGTAAAAGAGTTTTTCAATTTAATAAAATAAAACGATATCCCTTGAAGTCTGAATTGAAACAATCATATTCCAAATGAAAGTGTTTTGTTTGAGACTTGAGATCCAACTCTAAATTGTGGTCAACTCTTCCACAACGCAAATTATGATTTTATTCGATGGTTCGCATGGAACGTACGCCACTGCATGTCGCAAATTTATGTGAGAACAATTCGATAAAAAGCCCCAACATAGCGCGAATAAAACGCGTGCACCCCTATTCGATTTAGGGGATAAACTATTGTAAGGTTAACTCAGAACGGACCCGTGGTGTAACTAATGGATTAAAAGTTTTTTCGATTGGCCCCGAGTTTGTTTATTGAGTTTGGTGCTGATTTATACCGCCAGCATGCCACACTGGAACGTGTCATGTACTGGCAAAGTAGATTAAAGGATCACTTATGTCACTTCGACATGAATAATTGCAAAATGAGAGTGGGGTAAACTGTTAATTCTACATGATTATGTGAGAAAGTGGGGAATCCATTCAGTGGGAAATGAGCTCGAATATTTCGCTAATTTATGGGTCTTTGCGAGAAATTTTCCATCAACGAGAACTTCCAGATGTAACCTAGCTATTACAGCGAACCTGCAACGTCTCTAGACCTTACAAAAAAAAATTTTTCTTCTTGCACTGCAAACCAGACCTCCACAACTTTTATTACCTCCTCGTTGGAAAAAAATTTACGACCTTTTTAACTTTTTTTCAGTTGAGTATAGAGATGATAGTCGGATGGAGCCAAATCTGGTGTATAGGGGGGCTGTTCTAGTAATTCAATTCCTAAATCAGGAATTTTTCTCGTTTTTGCGTGGCAACATGATATTTGTATGCAGGGGCGTAGTCCTGTAAAAAAAAACACCTTTGGATAGCTTTCCGCGTCTTTGCTCTTAAATTTTTTCCCGTAGAGTGGTCAGTAATGTCGAATAGTAATCTTCGGTTATTGTTCTACCCTTATCCAAAAAATCAATCATGATTACTCCATGAAACAAGAACTTTTCCAGCAGATTTTTGGACACGAAACTTCTTAGGTCTTGGAGAACCTGAGTGTCGCCATTCCATTGATTGTTGCTCCGTTTCTGGATCGTATAAATTTAGCCAAGTCTCATAGTATTTCGGTTTGAAGTCTACATCATTGTCAAATCGAGCACAGATCGAACGCGATGCACCCCTTTTCATTCTTGCAGTCCAATTTTTCACGGTCGCATACGAAGGACATTGATCACCAAGAGTATTAAGCATATCTTAAATCTGCTTACCTCTTAACCCTTTTAAATACAGGTACTTGATGATGGCTCGATACTCCAATTTTTCGATTTTCACAATTTCGGTGAACATCTTCTTTCTTTTGATTCATTGCGTAACTCTGGTTTACTTTTTTGACCTCAAACTTCACACTGACACTTCTAATGAGTGATTGTTCGTTGCTATGATAACGCAATATTTTTTTATGCATGGAACTGGTCTAGGCTAACTAGATATCAATACATCCTAGTATATCATGAAATAGTCCGTTAATGCTGCAAAATCAACAACAATGTACACTTATCATTTACCGCCATAAAATAAATTGAGTTGAGCAAACCGCATTGATTAAAAGACATATCTTCAAGAATCTACGTTTCTTCTCCCATTTCGGACAGATTAAATTCATCCCCTAAATTACATTCCGGCGTTCTACATATAGAGCCCATTCATTTCATAACAATGTGCCTTCTAGTTCGTAGGGAAGTAGGGTCGACGTAAATAATTTACATTTTCTGCACACCCAAATGTATTGAATTGTATATTTAAACAGCGGACGCCAAATTCCGCTCACGTAAACTTTGTTGAACAGTTAGTTACACAGCCCATCGAGCTGGCCCTGCACGATAGATGAGCTGGAAAAAGGCTCTGATGGACCCTTGGCTTTTCACCGCAAGAAGAGTTTTCTTCGATACGAATGAAGGGAGAAATATAATCCTGCGGTCAGTATCCGTTTGAGGGATGACCCTTTATCCGGTGAATACCAATAGTTGAATTTATTCTAGTCAGAACACATATCTGCCTAATATCGATCTACTATATATTTCAGATAAATTCGGAATTTCACGTATTGTACAAGTCAACGTATTCTCAGTGACTTGTAAAACCAAGAAAGAATAGTTTCTTCTTGATCCAAGCAACATGAACTTCGATAATTGAGTCTGTCAGAGTCTGCGCAGTTTCCTCGACATTTTTCCCACCCATGTTCAATGAGATTTGAATCTAGTAAACGACGTGGTCATGACCTAAAAACATCACCAGATATTGCCTGTATGAGTCTGATGGACGAATGTTTGTGTGGCTCAATGGACAAAAGAGCCAAGCAATATTACTTCAGAAGAGAAGACTGCGACCCACAACGAATCTAGAAG
Organism: Coccinella septempunctata; assembly: GCF_907165205.1. Taxonomy (NCBI): domain Eukaryota; kingdom Metazoa; phylum Arthropoda; class Insecta; order Coleoptera; family Coccinellidae; genus Coccinella; species Coccinella septempunctata. The sequence continues at coordinate 26,211,827 of NC_058194.1, forward strand.
TTGACGGCGAAGAAATCGACTGGAAAAATGAAGCCAAATATTTAGGAATAACACTTGACAAAGGACTTACTTGGAAATGTCATATCAAACAAGCAATCGACAAAACGAAAGGAGCGATGAATAGACTCTACCCTCGGATAGGAAGAAGAAGCAACATGCCGAAAGACACAAAATTGAAGATTATTAAAGCCATTGCCAGGCCTCAACTGACTTATGGATCAGATGCCTATGGTTTCGCGGCAAAGAGCTATATCAAAAGAAATCAGGCCACTGAAAACAAGCTGCTACCATGTGCAATAAATGCACCTTGGTTTGTCAGGAATAGACAGATTTATAGAGATCTATAATGGAAAACCATAACGGAATTCATGAACAGAAAAACAGCGAAAAACCGAGAACTCAGGAGACAAGTGGACTACGACCCAGAGGAAGACAAAAGGAGAATGCGAATTCACCGAAGAAGACCAAGAAATCAATTAAAAAGAGGTTAAAATAAGAACAGAAACTTATTGAAAAATCCAATAAAGTGATATCCAATAGAGGATAAACACATGAATCCCAGCAGGATAGTGTGCGAGAAGAAAACCGACAAAGAGATGAATGATTTATAGGCAAATGCCCGGAACCAATATTCAAGAAGCAGTTAAGGGTTTTTAGTGGGTCTCGAGCTCAGGAGAGTGAGAATCCCCACACTGTTTCCCCCTCAGGAAACTTGCAGATTTTTTCCTTGTTACACCAAAAAAAAAAAAAAAAATTTGGTGTGGCGAGGCCGGAGTCAACGGTATAATGAACATGTCATGACACCGGCAACTCTTTTAGGTGGTGGCTCAGTGTGCGTATGGTTAGACAGATCTTATTATCCTCATCAACGCATTTATGACAACGCTAAGGTATCGTGATTTTATTGTAGAATCTATTGTTGTTCGGCGACCATTTTATGTTAATGGGCGATTATGCTCGTCCACACGGGGCTCATAATTAATGATTTAGTGACTTCAGAAGCCCAATATCGAAAAGCAATTGAGAATTCCGCGATGCTCAGTACTCACTCCTTATCAAAACTTCGCGCATTACAAAAACCATATTTATTCGGCTTTTGAACCAAGGAACCTTGCTGGAATTAAACGATTGCCGGGTGGAAAACTCGGAAAATTGCAAAATAAGGCCTGATTTATGGGGAAACACAAATAAAATTGCATTTGCATATGAAATCCGAAAGTACAAAATTGGACGTAATTTCCCATAATAGCCGCAATCTATCGAGCGCAGAGGAAAGTTTAAGGAATATTTAGTAATAAATGTTGAGAAACGACCCCTAAGAGCAATTAATTCAAGCTAGACCGCCTGCAAACCTGGAACTTTATAACTCGGCAAGAGTTTTGTGTGCTGCGTCTTCAAAGAAGGTATGATCTCAGCTGAACAGAGTAAGTAACTTTGTTGATGCTGATTAATGCGACGGCTATTGCAGAATGGAGATTTTTATGTTAGATTCGGCGGTTTGGGTGTTTTCCGCTTCTCCTGTTTCACATCGTGAATTGCTGCATCTTTAGGACAAAACAAGAATGAATAAAATAAGCTTGGTTTATGGCATTTAGGTACAGAGTGACATATGGTATTTACTGATTGTTCTTTGTGCCTCTAGTGCAGTGATGAAAGAGTTGAACATTTGCTGTTCACCTATCATCACCTTACTGATTTAAGACACCACAGAAACCCAAAACACACTTTTCCTTTGGTGAGAGGGACTCCTCTTGGCATTTTTGTTGGCATGCCCCAGGATGTGAGTCTCCCCAACTGCATTCATATGAACAAAGGGCCACAAGGCATCTGTTCGGACCCGAAGAGTCACCACAAGAAGCTAGTCACAGAGAGGTTGTCTCTGCTAGTCACAAACTGAATTTCTGCCAAACATTTTTCTTCAATATCCCAAAAAAATCATGAATGAATTTCATTTATCATTTCAACATCAAGTAACAAGAGAATAATCGTTTGAGTGGTTCCTCTCTAGCCGAAAAACAATCAGATTCTCACAATTAATTAGGCCGAAACATATTCATAGACGATGAAATCGAATGCAGACGGTTAATTACAGAGTCCAATCCAGTTCTAAGGATGCCAGCAAGAGTCGTACATTATAAGATCCGTATAGTAATTATTATGCGATGCTAGGTTGAATCACATTTTGAACACGGTTAGGAGTATGGCAGCCTTTTTATTTAACATATCGGGCTTTTGGATCTACCCACATGAGTTATGAATGTAAATAAGTATGTTTTAGTTATCCTCGGTAGAATATTAGATATTTCGTGTAGTATACGACAGAGGTGTAACATTTGTCTGCTGCCAAACGGGTAGCGCAACATCGATGTGAATACGGGGGTTTATGTGAATAATTAATTAATTGAGCAGGATCAAACAACTCAATTAGTGCGGAGGTATTCACGAATGCGGGATGACGTATGTGATGTTTCATTTCGATAATGCATCATAATAAAATTGGTTTGTTTGAATAGTCAGATTGTTCAGGTCACACACAAATATGTATGTGCTTTTGTTATGGCAACATAACGAAAAGCCAAAGTATATTGCTAACTTCGTTATAACCACGGATGGTATCATACAGCTGCTGAATTCAATTATTGAATCCTCCGTATTCACGTTATATCCTGAATTGTACGAATTACCGATTCACTCTGATGTCACAGTTTAGGTGGATAAAAATGCTAAATTAAGAGTTTCTGAATTGTTCTCGTCGATGTCATTTTTCGACTTTCTTGGCCGAATTTTTGATCGAGAGATAGAGTTATTGAGGAGTACAATGCACTGCGACTTTGAGGTTAATTGTATTATCTATCAGAGCTGCTATACCATTCTGTATCTTCCCTTTCATTTCCAGTGACCTTTGGTTGAATGTCTTACACAGAATTTTTTCAGTGGCCTCAAATTCCCGATAACTAGGTGAAGGAAAAGCTTTTAGTCAAGAGAAGCCTCTCCAGAATAGTCTAGAACATTTTTTAACCTGAAAAGTACCCAGTGGAAAAGGTTAGACAACTCATCGATAGCGAAGAGTATTGTTTTTGGACTTGGTATTTATGAAATCAATTTTATCATGGTTTTTCTAGTCGAATTCCGGCCTGCTAGTAGAATTCATCACTAAAGAAGTTATCGATATTGTTAGTTTCAAATCTCCATAGCCTACATGAATCCGAATTCTGATGAACGCTCGTCATAAACATGACCTCATCCCCAGATCCAACCCTGAAATAACGACAGGAAATATCTCGTGTAGATATAGCGTGATAATTCCTGTTCCTATCGAAATTAATACCTAATTTATAACGTTAGAATCGTTATAATTTTAACGGAGTGTATGATTTATGGAACACTGCCACGGTGTTTACAACTGTTCAATCCGCGTATAACTTCTGGAACTATCTTCCGTGGCACACTAATTAAAACTTTTGAAGAGTCGAGGCAGATATTTCATTGAAATATTACTGTTATTAAGCAGTCTCTAGGGCCACTCCCTCTGGATTCCATACGTCAGGAGGTGAATTCTTCACACCTGAGTGACCGAATGTAAAGAGAGGCGTTGAAGAATTTGGATTTTCGATAATTAATTGAGTTCTTCCGACAGCAACAGTTCCATTTCTATTAATATTCATTTCTCGACTTCAAAGCATAGACTGGTGGAAGCGAAATGTTGCCCTCTAGATGAAAGACTTTCTATGACATCTTCCGTTGGTTCAGAAACCATCTAAGTAAGGACTAACTATATATGCAGTAGGTGCATGAATTATTAAGATTAAGACGAGAGTCAACTTTTAGACGTATATTTTTCGAGGTTTCATATGATGATGATGGCTATTGCAAGAAATTGAGCACTTCATGGTGTGACTAAGACAGCTACCCATTCACGTGTTTAATTCATCCAATACTGCTTCCTCTTAACTTCGAACCTATTTGTCTCTGAAAAAGTTTTGATGGTTCTACGAAAATTTATAAAGTTTTGACTAGGAATTCTTCTTAATGAATCGTTTGAGCCCATTTTAGGCTCAAAATCCGAAAGCATTTATAACAACACAAGCTTAGATAAGTAAACGAAGCAAAACTTCAAATTAAAAGGACTAATATAATTTCACAGCTTAATATTCATATCATCAGAAATCATCCAATCCTACCAACAAACAGACTGTCGAGATGCTCAACCGACGTACATCAAAGAAACGACTGAGTACTGCGGCCCGGATAAAACGAAATAAAAATGCCATCTAACGTTATGAAATATTCGAGAATACACTTCCCTGATTCACTTGAAAGGAACGAGTACATAAAGATGGGCTCGTGCAGACGAACCTAAAGGAGCACACGCCCTTTGAGATAATCCTGTTATACTAATCGACGATAAGTGGTCTGAAAAATATGCTAACTACTCTCTCCACCCTAAAGTGGGCTACCTCGTCGTGACTCATGCTTTCAGCGCCGAAAAGGGTCGTACACATCAAACTCCATAAAGTGGAATGATCAAATAAGGTAGGAAGGGGCTGATTATCTGTCACGGGGAACCGGTGATCCCCTCCCGGTTTCCAATTAAAGACTCAAATTGACCTAGACCCCCATTCTTCCCGAGCCAGATATGGGCCTGAATTTTCTCGATGACTCGACTGTTAGGAGTTATTGATTTTGAATAATTAAGACGAAGACTGCTCGTAATTCAGTTGAATTAGCATCGACTGATATACGTTAAGTAAGCAAGAATTGAGGAGGGGCAGTCTGAGTCGAGGTTTAAGAATAAATTTACCTTTTAGATCCAGCTTCAGATTTGCTCCCCGAGTTGTCGGAAAATTTGAGTGAGAATTAGACCGTTTCAAAAGTTACCAATTGTAGTCCACCAAATGTTCAGTCTCTTATATCTGAATAGTTTTCTTGCTTTTCGATTGATGACTACCTGGACTATAAACATATAAACGAAGCTTTAGGCTTTAGACTCAATATCGACAAAACCAAAATTCTCGTAAGTCCGCCAGAGAGCCTTCAAACACATATCAGCCTGGAGAATGAAACTCTAGAACAGGTCGAGCAGTTCAAATACTTGGGACGCTTCGTAAATACTAGGGCTAACCTGGACACGGAAATACACAACCGTATCAATTCGGCATCACGGGCATTCTGGAAGCTAAAAGTCAGAGTGTTTCAAAATCACGACCTCAATCTAAAGACCAAGACAGCTGTTCACAAAGCAGTCGTCCTCCCAACGCTCCTTTACGGAAGCGAAAGCTGGACGCCCTACAGGCGACATATTAAACAGCTTGAACAAACGCAACAACGTCATCTAAGACAGGTAATGCACATCAGATGGTTCCACAAAGTTTCGAATGCAGAAGTCTTGCAAAGCGCGAGTTTTACAACATTTGAGACTCAAGTAACGAGGGCCCGACTCAGATGGAGCGGCCACATTCTGAGGATGCAAGACACAAGACTCTCCAAAATAGTTCTGTATGGCAAATTCCAGGGGGTGCCCGAAAACCAGGAGGCTGTTTAAGGATATACTAGATCAATCCCTAAAATCAGTTAATGCCAATCATAACTGGGAACAACTTGCGTTGGTCAGGTCACAGTGAAGGTCCTTATTACACATTTATAATGGATACTTGAGAAGGATACAGCGGCTGCCAGATCTGTTTGGTGACTATCCATGCCCTGACTGTGGAAGGATCTGCAGGTCACGGTTGGGTCTCTTCAGTCACAGGAGGGCACACAGTAGCAATTAGCCCTAAGAAGTTACAAGTCTGTTCGCACCTTTAATTTTTTTTTTGTCTTTTTGTAGATTTATACCCGGTAACGGGATACAGCAATGATGATGATGATAAATTAGGGAGATCAATGGGGGTCTGCATTGTTCACAGATGAGTCGAGATATGAACGGTTTTCGGATAGTCGGCGAGTTCGGTTATGTTCCATCCTCTGGTGGCTATGAACGTGCATATTTATATAACAAAACATGGAAAAAATTAACCCTATTGGGCTAAATTTCTCATTTGTGACGATAATGGGCCACCCCATCATCCTAGAATTGTCCATGAAGCTATGGAAATTCATGGTGTTTCGCTTTGTTCCCTGCCTTCTCGGTCGCCAGACTTCCATCGCATTGAACAAGCTTGCGATCAGCTACAAAGGGCTTTGAATTCCCATAAACCACCTCCACATAGACTACAATAACTCAGACGACTTTTATCCCAACTCAATTCTGGAGAGAAATTGATCAATACTACTGATCAAAAGTATGCAAAAGCGTTGTCTCTTCTTCTTCTTCTTCTTCTACGTTCGGTGCTCCATCGAGCTGAACTAAGACCTAGTGACCCATTGTTCAAACGCTTGTAGTTGGAGACACTTAACACGTTGACTGTCCCATGAGTCACATATGATACATAAAAATTTTCGCCAGGAGTCCATGAGTCGTATGTGATTCATTGATTCATTTGACGTTCAAGATAAATATGGTTACTTTTCATGAACGCTGCAGTTTGGTCGGTTCATATGGGCTTAACGTCTTGTAGAAATATGTATTGATAGCCTCAATCATAATTAATCATACGTGATTCAAGAAACGTCAGCATGAAGCCTTCCATTGGACTTGAAGATTTTGAACAAGAACACTTCCTTAAATGACTGCAGAATTAATTTTTCATAGAATATATATTTTATCACTCAAAAGTAACCCTTCTCTTTGGATAAATGTGTTGGACGTGGGGGGTGAGAAAAAAATTAGAATGGGGACAGTCAACGTGTTAAACCCTCACGCTGACAAAAACGCCATAAGTCGACAGAGAGGAGTTCCTCTCACCGTAAGAAACGTGGGTGTTGTGTTTCCTGGGTGTTGTATCATCCTTAACTCTTCAGGGTTGCTGTAGATGAACAGAATATGTTCAACCAGTGCTCCTGCACTAGCGGCACAGGGAACAGCCACTCAGTCCCATTTAAGTGTTTATTAAACAAATGGCCAGTCATTGCTCCTGTCATTAAACTCAGCTGTTTCCTCTCAAGAGACGGTTTTTCGACGGTCTCTCAATGAGAAATCTCGACTATCTGAGACCACTTCTCGTGCTCCATTCAGAGGAAAATGTTTTGTGTAGCCATCTATTGAAGAAGTTCTTTACAGATATACGACAGGTAGGCAGCACCGGTCCCGGCCCAACAAAAACTGAGCTCTCCTCTCATCAAGTATGTCTGCCTTCTCGTTTCCCGGAAGTCCTACGTGCGCCGGACACTAGATAACTTTTACAACGTTACCAGAACTCAGCTCTGGCAGAGCCTCTCTGCATTCCTCTAGTAGGTGTGAGTCAACCCTTTCCTCAGAAAAGAATTTCAGGGTTCCTTAACTGTCACAACAAATATAGATGTGTTTACCGGAGTACCCTCTGCGGATATTCTCCAGTGTATAGGCCTGAACAGCATACAGTGCAGCCTGTTCTATAGAACAATCCTTCCCTAGAGAGATGGAAGGTGTGTGGAGGTTCCACAATCCCAAAGCGTTGTCAGGTTGTGGTTGATGTGTGCGAGAAGACCATACTCGTTACTGAACTTTATTTTTTCAATGTTTTGAGTGAACCTGTAGGTACTAGAATACAAATAACTCAAAATAAATTTTTGTATGAAACTGTTGAGTTTATGAATAAGAAATAGACAAAAAATGATTAAAATTGATGAAACAAGAATGGAAACTTTTGAATCATAATTTCTGAACAATATTTTTGAAGCAGTATTCACCTTAAACTGAAACTTTCTAGTATGTCTAATGATATTATAGGAACTCAAAGTTTTACCGCCTTATATCAATACAAAACCTACTAAATTTCCCTGTGGGGCACAGTGCATAAATCAATTCGACTGAATCAGAGTATCGAAAACTTAGTACACCGTTAGAAAAGCTATAATAAACTCTGATTCGAAGTAGACTGAGTTGTAACAGAGCGAGAAGGATCGTCTAGCCGAGAAGGAAGACAGTCGCATAGTCGTTCGCTGTTGCCCTCCGTGGCGATTTATCGCCACAGCGAAATTCAATTTCAGGCTTCCCTATAGAAGATGTCTCATACCAATAATTTTAATGTTGACGAATTTCAAACTTGCAAGAAGACACAGATCGCAGATATAACCGAGTGAATCTGAATGGCATAATTTGCAAAATGGAACAAAATTCCCGATCGTGAGAAATCCCAGAGACAATAAGATGTCTGTTACGTCTCATCCCGTCTCCATTTTGGGTCTTCGGCAGCCGCGGAGCTGCACGGGTTATTTTTATGGCGAGGATATTAGCGCAACGACACGTGCGACACCCCGATGATTTGGTATCGGATCCTCGCAACCGCGACGGCGATGGTTCTCGTCAAAGCTGCCGATAATGTCGCCCCTAACGTGTTCATTTCCAGCGCCGAAGATCCGGACGCGGCACGAGATAAAATCCGCCGCTAGAATTTCATTTGATGTCGGCCGAATGTGAAACGTTATTTTTAGTAAACTCACGTCCCGGCAAAGGGCCCAATAAAGGGATCAAATTAGGCAATATCGGGACCTTTCATGTTTTTTATTGCCCTTCGATGTCGCCGTCGACTTCTTCTCGTCGGAAAATGATGAGAACAAAGGCAGTTCGTTTATACGCAGAGGAGGAAATTTCTTGGAGCGGAATGTTCCGAGGCTCATATACTAAGTTTTTCGGCGTATTGCTGGAGCAATTTCTCCAAGTATTCCGAAATTGAATTTGATGGGTCTGAACTCGTCGAAGACAAGAAGGGGACAACTTTTCTCATTACCAGTCTTAGCGTATATATGGTGATCACGAAATTCAATCGATTTTTTTTTTCATATATATCCTCGTTCGGCGATGGAGTTCTTTTTTATGAGAAAATTTCGAATTCGCCGTGCCTCAAGTAATGCAGGACCAATAAAGGCATCATTGACTTGTTTCCTAATATGTTGAAAGACCTGAGTACCTAATAAAGAACCCAATTTTGAACGAATAATTCGAAATTGTTTATAAACGAAACCCTCGTAGACTGAGATGGATACAATCAGCATCTCCTTCAGCTCATTGCACAAACTTATTCATATCTTCGGTACTAGAGTTATTGTGTTGTTTGAAAAGTGGGAGTTTTTTCACAGAAAGTATAGAAAATAGGCCATTTCACCCAAAATCGTCTAAAAAGAATAGTCAAGGTGGCAGAGCTATCATCTCTCTAAGTACAATGCGATTCCAATAAATCCTAAGTACGGGACTGGAAGAAAATGACGGCTGTGGAAAAGCAGATGACTGAGAGTCAATATTTCCAATTCTAGTACATTCTTGACTTATGTACAGCGGGTTTCATAAAATTGATTGTCCGATCAACGATTTAACAGTCACTCAACTTTTTCATTTCTGATGAATATATTGAAGAAGTTTCAATAGAGAGTAATTGAATGGTCGTATGAACATCATAATTTGATGCGAGAATGATATTCCAAATGATCATGACTGAATTATCGATTGAAAACAAATCGACGACGATTTGTCAATCAAGCGTTGATTCCTCGATTAAGCTTTATGAAACCCAGCTAGACTATCAGTATTTGCTGTTATTTGAAAACGTCGTTTGTTGGAAGTGCGTGTGAAATTGTTCTATGTCAAAATTCGATAATCGATAATGGTGATATTTTTATCGTGTCGGATGTGCGAAACTATTTCGAATTGGCAATACTCCTTCTGACGAAAATGATGTATTTTTTAAGAAATATCTTTGAAACGTCACATTTTGAAATGATCATTTTCACCGTTTTCCAAAAAAATTATTTTAAGCACTTAAAAATGAAAAATAAAAGTGGATATTTGAGTATCGATTGAAATTTATTTTGGGAGGATTTTGCATCTCTTCACAAACCTTTTAGGGCTTTCATTTTTAATTGATTTTGTTTCAGAGATTGGGAGTGAAAGCCCTAAAAGGTTTGTGAAGAGATGGATATTTGAAGTTTAAAGCGTTTCATCTCGATTGCACAAGTTGGCAGCATCGACTGAAATATGCCTTGATAATAAAGGACAACAAATGCATTATCTTGATGAGATAGACAAATATGGCTGTCTATGAAGTCTGCGACGAACGAGGAAGGTCGTAAAATTTTATGGGATTTTTATGGCCGGTTGCAGTTGAAGTTCGCCATAAATACGCGCCTGTAGATCAACAGCTGCTATTTTATAAACAAGCTGATGGGACATTGTTCTTTTCATTGTCTTGTAGGCGCTGTTGTCAAATCGTAAACTCGGAACCAACCGATTTAAATTTTAAAACTCCGTATTTGAAGAATGGTTTTGTATAGTTTCCGCGGTGAATTTGAAAAAATCATGAATGAAACTCATAATTATTAAGTTTAAACTTGCATATGCAGTGATAACCCAAATTGAGGAGAATTCCCCATTGAATTTAGAACTCTAATCCAATGTGGAAAAAGAGTTTCAGAAATTAAACTTTAATAAATACAAAATATCATGAAAAAATTGAACGATCTGATGTATAAATAGAATACGAGATCAATAATCAGAGTTTTTTGAACAACAGAAAAAGTGTGTACGGGCGCTAAACAAAGTGATTATTTCTGTAGCACATCGATGCTTGTCAGAGAACCCAAAAACGAAATTAGGAGGACCAATTAGCGGTCGTCAACTTGGAATATATACCTTCTAAAATTGCTGCCCTAACAGATGGTTAACGAGATACGTAGGACCTAATCCTTTTAAATTAGCCCCTTAGTGAATGATACGTTTCAGTTCACCTACGCTTAAATCAACAGAGGACGCATGTGTTCATTTTGAAGTGTTATTTCCATCAGATGGGGTTGTCAGCTTCGACATTTCGACGGCATGTGACATCCAGAAAATTTCACAACGAAGTTGTTCGCCGAAACGTATGGATACCACGAAAAAATTCAATCAGGTTATGTTCACAAACGATTCCGAAACTCAAAACAAACCTTCCGTTCTATGTATCCTTTTTCACACAATAAATTGTTGAAATTTGCCGAGCTAATCACGTAATCTGTTGGTTTAGATTCCATTTATTTCTCGATAAATAAAGAGTAGAAGCGGAGAGGTGTGAGAAAAAAAAGAAGCATCAATTTTCTTTTCAAATTCCTCATCTGCAACCTTGTAATACGGAACGCGCCCTAACTTCCAATTTCTATTCTGGAAAAAATCATCACGTCTAATCCCGATGGCGGTGTGATTAATTAGTGCAAATTCCTTTCCAAGGGGGAAATTTAATAAAACAAAACCACGCAATATCATAGTCAAAGGGATACAACCAGCCAGAATTCATCAGATATTCCTTGGAATGACGAGGAGGGGAAAGATGCTCAGTGGCGTCGATATAAGAGGGAACAGGATGATATTGGGTAATTTGTGTATGAATGTATGGAATTTATGGTTAGTCTAATTTCAAATTGGGTAATTCTTGAGAAGATACCCTTCATTTCATATAAAAGAAATGCATTTATGTTGTGATCTGATATTTCGTCGTGAACTGCTTTTATATACCAACTTTAGTGGTCCAGCACATACAAAAAACTCATGCATAATTGAGTGCAATTTTACCCTCCGAACGAGGAATCCCTTGAAATTGAATCAAAAGGAGCTTTCCCAGATTTTCCGAATAGCTACCTCGAATAAATAAGAGTTTTCGAATGCTCTTCGGTATATTCAGTGGCATTGATCATTATTTCCAAAAATAAACTATTGGAATCGAAGTCGCAAAAAAACTCTTCGAAGAATTTCCAATCCATACTTTTAGTAGATTTTGAGAACTCGTATTAGAAACGACAGCAAATTTCACCAGACCCCTATTTTTATTTTTGCCCGAAAGCTCCATAAATAAGTGTATTTATTGGTCATTACTTTCTTATCGTTGATTAGAAGGTTGTTTACATTTATAGATTTCAAATTTACAAATTTCTAACACGATTTTATTTTACAGATGCCAGATAGGTGTCTTTCTTGATGCTACATTATCCTGAGAATTCGGTAAGCAGTTTTACTCAGTTTATAATTGCTTTAAATATTGTTCAGTCATTAGGCAGAGTGGACTGGCGTTACACGTTTGTTTATTCGAATAATTGAAGAAACCCACTGAAACATTGAATTGAACTTGCCATAACCTCTGAGTAATCAACAGAAAGGCTTGTTCATCGAAAAATAGTTTTTCTCCTCAAAGCGACAAAACTCTGACTTCGATTAGGAAAGGTATGGACTTAGCATATGACATTAAATGCTAACATATGCTGAAAAGTACTAATAATTCCATGAGAAAAGAAACCCGACTCAATTCTTCCTCCTAAAACTAAGATGGTGTCATGTATCTATACAGGAGGTGGTATTTCTCATCGTAGTGGTAGTTGTGTTGTTCCGACGAGCACCAATAAGTCCGAAACCATCTTCTGCATTTACTCTCCTTCGATGGTAATAGACTGCTCCTCAATTACCATTTTCTCGTTCTTATTTAATATCTTGAAGCTCGACTCCCCTTTCTTCCCGGAAATCAGAGCCTACGCTCATGGAAGCTGACAATCCTACAAAACCGCTAATAACTAATAACACAAGGGATGAAGACGAGGCTTGTCTGGGGGGGTTATACTACCTGCAGATTAATCGCACCAGTTGGATTACCCGGTTTCGGAGGAAATGAAATATCAAATTCGTTTGTGGCACGTTTGTTGGAACCCTTAGAAGCGTGTTGCCAAAAGGGGTCGCGTCAAGTAGATGTGGCAGGTTGGGATTATTCGGGGGTGTTGACGAGTTTCGTATTTCTTGGAAAAAATGACGGGGAAAGGCGGCAATTATGATGTCGGCTCTTCTGACACTGAATCGGTTCTTAATAACACTCCCTTATGTCGAGAAAATCAAATACGAGGGTTGATGACTGAATGATAACAATGTGTGGGGTGTGAAGCTGAAAATCACTCTGCTTGCATATTGATAGCGTTTTATTCTTTCGAATGAGGATAAAAATTGATATTAGATTAACAAATTTGAAACTTTTAAAACAAACGTATGAGTGGTTTGAAATTCGTTCAGTAGAATTGCCCAAATAATGAGGTTATTATGATGACGTCACAGTTTTCCCTTTGAAATTTTCAAAATGTTTTTCAGATGATATCTCGAGTAGTTCTATTTTTATTTATCCATGACTATTTCAGTTTTTCTTAAACCTAAGGGGTAACTTTTCATAACGTTGATCTTTTTACTTGAATCTTTTTCTATTAAAGAAATATAAATTTTTGGCACATTAAAAGAACTGGAGGCGCCGGGCATCGATCCCGGTACCTCTCGCATGCTAAGCGAGCGCTCTACCATCTGAGCTACGCCCCCCATATCAAAATAAGAAAGACATTTTGGTTTTCAACATTCACTTAAGAATTAAGGTGCATGGATGTAGTCTCCAGTGCAAGGTTCACTTCCAATTCAGAAACCAGTATTCGTTCGCTCGAGGCTTCTGTTCATACTTTCATGTTGTCTTGAATTCAAAACAATCGACAAGTTGTATGACCACACCGTCCCTATATCAACAAACCTTTTGAATTCACCAAGAATCAATTGATCTAATCGAGGCCCTGTATTCGAAATTCAAGTGAAATTCTTTCAAAATCTTGAACGTTTTTGCTGAAATGGTGTATTTTGATGAACAGGATCCATTCTGTGTATAACAGTTATGTATGTGGGGAAATTTCCAAAATGCTTATGTATGCTGGCAGCCAAGATGCTTCATGATAAGTATCAAATCATTTTCTTCACTGGCATCTACCTTATATACCTAATTCCTCTCGTTACAGTAGTAACGGTTAATAAAACTAATTAAAAAACACATTTTTCAACTGTTATCCGCCAATTAATCCAATTCGGAGAATCACTTCATTCAGAATAAAACATGGAATTCTAATGTCTGCTATAGGCCCCTGATTCGAAACTTACTACAAGAAGCACCGCCTACTTCCTGTAAAAACTACGTGTGATGTTCCTTCATTGCTTTTTAACGAGGTGATTACCATTATATTGCTGCTTTGCACTTAATAGCCATTCCTCCTTGTCCCAACAGGAGTTAATTTGATGAATTCATGTATGTACAGGTGTCAAATGAAAATTTTTTAATTTTATACAGATGGCGAGATGGAATGGTATAATAAAGTGGCTCAGTTATTTGTTTCTCTGTGTATTCACATGAATGTTGCCAGGAAAAAGAGATGAAATTGTTGTTGATAGTCGGAAGAAATTTGAATGATCGGTTTCCTAGTTAAACCTTTCTTGAATAAGTATAGGTACTCTTGAATTTTCAAAATTCTCTTTATGGTTTCGGATTTATAGGCACTGTTTCTTTTTCACAAGACCTAAAAATCATATATGGATCTTTGAAAAGTATCCTCAGTAGTTGAAGAGAATTTTGATGATGATTATTATCGAGGAAAAATGAAAACTTTAGTTGGCAAATATCTCATCGAATTTTGGCTCTTTTGCTACATCTACTACTCCACATTAACATATTTTTACGTCGAGATTGTCAACCGTTGATTGTTACGTTGATCGGACTGCCTGTTCGATGGTTCCATCACATGAGATTAAAAAATTGAATTTTGCAGTGGTATTTTTCAAGTAGAGAAGCACCTAGATCTCAATTTTTAACTGATTCCTCATAGCTACAGAGAAATCGGTAATCCTTTTTTATTTTCCACCATTCCTTTTCATCAAGGCTCATATGTATTGAAATGGAGATTTCCTCTGACTCTTAACTGTTTCTTTGAAAGAATTAATTAGATTCTTTGGTCTGTTTTCAAACATTTCATCGTCATATTTCTCATTTGAAAATTTTGCGCCATAATTTGTGCACAACAAATGAAATACCAACAACGAACGTTACGTTAGTTACATCGAAATGAAAAACTCAGCATCGTCAATGACCCACTCTGCAGACTCTGCTTAGAGGAAGACGAAACAATTGAGCATATCCTCTGTGACTGCCCGGCGGCAGACAGGGTCAGACATGGAGTTTTTGGCTCTCCGAAGTTGATCCTAGAGGAACTCAAGAATCACTCCCCCTCCGACATCATCTCCTTTTTGGGTAGGATGGGACTAGAGGGAGAGATCTAGCTCTATTAACTTGCCTGTGTGCTACAATAGACCGCTTGGTCGCAGTGGCAGGTGTGGGTTTATCCGTCCAACACACCCAGCAATCAGTAATAATCAGTAATCAGTACATCGAAATGACAAAAAAGTGATATATATATATATATTCTTTTGAATGTCAGCAATACATTTCAGTTATCAAACAATATAGCATATGTATGAGTTTCAGCAAAGGTTAGTGTAACGGGGTACCATACAATTTGGAGTATGATACAAGAGCTTAGGGAAAAACCTCAGTAAAAAAACCCTGTCTCTCCCCGTGAATGGTGTAGTGATGTCAAATTTGTTTACAGAATGCTTTTAATACTGAAGGGCTTCCTTTCCATTGACATGAAAATTTCTTTATCCTCTTTCCATTTCAAAATAATATCTGAAATAAAGAAACAAAGTAGAAAACGAGAAAAAAATGAATAATAAAGCCTTCATCCAAACTCATTCTAAGACTTGATGATGACTGAAGAAAAAAATGAACAATCATAGGTACATAATCTGTTTTTCAATTGCTCTGGGAGGAATACCATCTCTGCGTAAAAAATCTTCTGATGATCTTGGTGGAGGATCACTCTCGTCGTTAGAAATGCCTTCAGTACTCAAATTAATAATAGCCAAATCTTGCTTTTGACTGGGAGGGTCTTTCGACCAGGTCCAGTCTTCCAAGTGATGATTCTTCTGTTCTTTAGTTGTTTGAGGAACACTACAAAAAAGTTAATCCTAAGCAACGATAAACGATCATGGCGGCTTTTGGTTGGTTGTTCAAAAACATAGCGAAGGGCATATTTTATATCTTACGAAAATACTATCATTTTTACTACAAAAACTCAGAAAATAATTTGTAATGATGATATTTGAAGCCTATGAAAAGTTATGGTAGAAAATCGAAAACAGTTGTCGATTTCACCCCTTTCTAGCTTGGAGGGAGGAGTGAGAAAAAGTTTCAGGTGCAGCTCTATTCGAAAATTACCTCTTCAAGATTTCATTTGTTCATTTTGCTCCTACTTTGAAGAAAAAATTGAATAAATCCATTACCAAGTCTTCATCTTTGAAGCAACGTTACTCTTAGACGAAGCGTTTCAAGACATCATACCTCCATGGAAACCTACATGCAGGGATACCCTGTATATTGCCTTATTGAATCCACATGATCGAATATGGCCAAAGAAAACTGTACGTATGGCGGACTCTTTGATCCGTAACCAGTTCTGAACGGAAGTGCCGTTCCCCTCTTCCTCCGGGGCTTCATTATAATCCTACCGAAATTCAAAAGGTGGTCGGATCGTTAGCGACACTGGAGGGGTACGCTCCTTAATGGTCTGGTAATTGGTAGGTGTTACCCGGTAGGCCTTATAAATTATTATATAAAATGTCCGGCCAAACAATTTTTCCATGACACCTCGTTTCGTTTTCTGATAACTAGTTTTTGTACGTTGAAAGTCCCGATACGTTCGAACGGGTCCAATCAGATAAGTGATATTTATATGATGTTTTCGGGGTTTTGATAAATTGCTTCATAACGTTTTCGGATTCACGAGAGTTTCTCACCGGCAGCCGTCCGTCCGTCTGGAACGTCGATGACCGATTGCTCGGCAGGATTTTGACCGCAAAAAGTTACGATTTTTCAGTCTTCGGATTGGGCTGGAAATCTGAGCGAGGTTGTCGTTCGATCGATCGAAAAGTATGAAATGAACGGAAGCATTGATGCGATTTTGATGGGGAGATTTCATAATGAAGATGACAATTTTTTCGTAGATAACTAACTGATTGACGCAGAAATGTTGATCTCGAAGTTGAACATAGTTTTGATTGAGCTGTCAATTCTTTGCAGATGCAGAAAGAAATCTAGAATGTAGAACCAGCAGGCTAGGAGAATCCACCTTTCCAGGAAGATTTGCCTCAAATAAACCATAATAAAGTGAATTTCATAAATACCAAAAACGTTCTCCGCTATCGATGAATTGAATCATTCGTACCCACCCCTGTCTGTGATCGTACCTCACTTCTGTCAGTAATGACAACTCATAGACATGGAGTGAGTGCAGTGACTCTAACGAGACAGTGGCGACCATAGATATATAGACATGGACTGTGCCTTCCCTTTCTATCTATGCATGAAATACGGTCAAAAAAAGTGACAGAGAGAAATGCACGTCGGGAATGCAGTTGTCTCTTTCTAGAATATTGATTGGTCCACACTATGTGAACAAGAAAGAGAAGGTTAATGCCCGACCATCATTTCTCTCTTTCTATGAAAAAAGCCAATTTCATGCTGAAATTGCTCTGTCCATGTCTCTATGTCTATGGTGGCGACAATCAATGATTTCTCTCAAAAAACTGAATCAAGAACATTTCTACCAGATTTTTGGACACGAAACTTCTTAGGTCTTGGAGAACCAGAGTGTCGCCATTGCATCGATTGTTGCTCTGTTCTGGATCGTAGAAATGTACCCAAGTATCATCCATATATCAATTCGTAAAAAAAGTTTACATCGTTTTCAAATCGAGCACAGATCGAACGCGATGCTTCTACCCTTGCACACTTTTGCTTAACATTCAAACGCTTGGGGATCCATTTTGCAGCAATTTTGACGCGATGCTTCTACCCTTGCACACTTTTGCTTAACATTCAAACATTTGGGGATCCATTTTGCAGCAATTTTGACGTGAACTATTGAACTATATGATGAATGCGTTCGTATGCAATATTTAGGGCTTCAGATATCCGTTTCAGCCCAATCATAGACATAGAGACATGGACTGAGCAATGCCAGCATGAAATTGGCTATTTATTAGAAAGAGAGAAAAGCTCGTCGGGATATACCTTTCTCTTTTTTGTTCACATAGAGGTGAGTGTAGACCAATCAAAATTCTAGAAAAAGACAACTGCATTCCCGACGTGTTTTTCTCTCTGTCACTTTTTTTGACCGTATTTCATGCATAGATATAAAGGGAAGGCACAGTCCATGTCTCTATGTCTATGAGCCCAATCGATAAAATCATAGATGTAGATGCATAGATATTTTCGGGGACTGACACAGAAACTGGCCCTCCCGATCGGTCATCATTTTCAATGGGAAATTTTTCACTTTTGAAACTTGCAGTCCAATTTTTCACGATCGCATACGAAGGACGTTGATCACCAAGGGTATTAAGCATATCTTCGTGAATCTGCTTACCTCTTAACCCTTTCAAATACAGGAACTTGATGATGGCTCGACACTCAATACAATTTATCGATTTTCAAAATTTCGGTAGACATATTCTTTCTGTTAATTTATTGCGTAACTCTGGTTTATCTCTTTGACCTCCGGATAATCTGATGCAGAATGCCTCGGCACTGCAAGCCAATACAAAAAATGCCTTGGAAGAGCAATTTGTAGAAGCTGTAGACGACGTAATGCCAAAAACATATCTGATGGGGGCTCACTTGACCTAAAGTTCGCCTTGAAATCTACAATCTGAGATCTCTAAGAAGCACTTGCATACAAAGCACAGAAGGTAAAATCAAAAATTGTACCCGAGAACGAACCGAATTCACTATCAGCTGCGCACCAAGCAGGTCCGCCATCCTAATCACAAATTCATTTATTCGCGGAATGAAATATGGCGACTGAACGGAGTCGAAATTGCATCTTGGGTTCATCATTCAGCGGGAATCGATCGTTACAAAGTGAGAGACGTACGCCATGTCCGCCAATATAGAAAGATAGTCTGTCAAAGTCTAGGGAACGCTTTTCATTCGGTCTTGAGTGTTGATAGGGATATTTGTTTTGTCACTTGAAAAGATCGATCGTCGCCGAGACGGCAATATTAATGATTCCATTCGCGCTCGGGGCTTTATTCCTCAGATCCGTATTGATGATCTTGATAAGGACGATGAAGATGGATTTTCAAATGAAGATGATAATGTCTATTTACACGTTTCTTTTCCGGGATAGGCTTAAAAACTAAGTAAGACTCTCGTTATGACCATCTCGTTTTACAGTTTCACGGAAACGAAGCAATCCTCTTGGGTTTTTGCAGAAAATAATCAATGGTATTGTTATCTCAATATAGACAATCAGTTTTTTTTATGGACCTCTTCGGGGAAAAGAAAGCTGCTAGAAATTATAATCCGAAGAAAACACTAGGGGTGTGTCCACAATGTTCTGAGTGTTATAATAATATACAGGGTGAGTCTTTGACTCGTACAAATATTTTAACAGAAGATTCTTGAGGTCATAAGAAACACGTTTTTATTTCCGAATCGGCTCGGTTCAAGAGATACAGGGTGTTCAAAAACCATAAAAAAAATATATTTTCAGTTCTCTCACAAACGGTTTTATCGAATGAAATAAATTTCGGAATATAGTTTTTTATTAATATGATTAATCTTTTTTGAATATAAGATATCACCCACGTCTTCCAGTTTTCTCATTATGACCTTTACTCACCATAAAAATACCAAAAATTCCGAAAAACCCAACTCTTGAAACTAAGTTGGATGCTATCTAAGGAATATTTGAATGTTTTGTGAAATGAAAGTATTCTTCATATTTTCTCGTATAATGCGCAGTTCTCGAGTAATTTGAAAAATGAAAAATATCTGTAATATTCGGAAAATTGGATACTTTGGCTGAATGGAACTCTGTTTAAAAATTCCACAGATGTGTCACTACACATGTGTGGAATTTTTAAACAGAGTTATAGATTCAGCTAGTTATTCTGAAGGAATTTTGTTTCTACAGGGGTGTCATAGCTCATTATGAAAACTTAAAATGGCTCTATATTTCTATCAGGACTGAATCGGAAAATATGATATAGGAAAAAAGTCTTTCCTTTGACCTAAAGAATCTACTGTTGAAATATTTGTCAAAGACCCACCCTGTATATAAAACATGCTGAAAACTGAACTGTAGACAAGCATAAGGGACAAACCTCCCCTTTCCTTTGGTCCTGACACTCTACAATACAAAAGTAACGCACAGAAATGTCTTTCTCAAAGCATCTAACTCATTCCGAACCTGACTCCTTAATTTTTTTTCGTCTTCCATCTGGGAACATTCCCAAGACGCGAAATCTGTGCATTATTTATATCAGGACATTTCGTCTTCATCACGTTTGTTGCTCCGGTCCCCAGTCACCGGAAATTCTGCTGTGCCTCCTGATCAAATATGAAGCAGCATCGTCTGATACAATTTATTTCTGGAGTTTTCCTCGGGTCTCTCTCTGAATAATTATTCGTTTCGAGAGTGAAGAGGCAAGGGTGCAATTGAGAGACTGAACTAAAATGTTTTTTCATTATCAATCATACATACAGGCTGTTCCGAAATGTATACAAAAAATTTTGGTCAGAGATTCTCGAAATAAAATAAGGAGACCTCTATTTTTGTTTCGTCTGGAAGCCTACTCTTTGGCTGTTAGAGCTCTCTGATTTTCACCTCTCAAAAAGACAATTTTATCTCGACAATCTGTGACCAAATTTTGTTGCATTGGTTTGATTGATTCCCTGTATTTTACTCTTACATGTATATCAATTGACTTTGAGTCCACCAATTCTGTGAGGTTCAGAATGATTTTCAAATTAAAAATGTGGAACTTTTGAGCGTTGGATTAAAAAAAACTGGTCTATTTCAACTGATAGGTACTTTTCGTACTATAATGTTTTGAAGGTTCATGCTAAATTTGAGCGTCATCTGGAGAACAGTTTTAGAGATGCAGGATATTTATAAGGATATTTTGCATTCAAGTGTGTCGTATTTAGATAATTTGAAGTTTTTATTCGTTTTGCCATCCACCTCAAACAACTATCAGTACCCACAACGAAATGTTCAGTGATTTCAAACACAATCTGAATGGGAACGACTCTCCGACCTGGCGGTTTCGCACATCATCTCCGCAGCATCCCGCACATTCGCCACACATCGTGCGGGGTCAAGAATACCTGCTTCATTAATTCCAGGGAACGCCAAGATGAACACTGTTGGATCCAGCCAGATTATCATTCACACAGTGAGAGTAACGAATAGAATTCTGATCCGTGGCTAATCCTGTTTGAATACGACATTAGATTACCAAGTGGTGGAAACCATTAATCTGTCCTGCGTAACATTTAGCAGGTGGAGGTAATGGGTTGAAATTGAGAAGGTGTCTCAATTATCCCAATTAGACAGCGGGAGTTTTGCTGGTGGGCATCCATTTTCTGGCGAGGCGTGAGCGAGCGCCGTGTTGATGGATTGAATGTGTGGATGATTTGGGTAATTTTGATGTTTTTTTTTCTCACTGCCATATGCTTCAATTTCTTTGCTGGTCGGAAATTTGATTTGAATCGTGATTATTCTTCGTCTAGGTCTAGACTGTGGTAAAACTGATTAAAAGATTCCCATAAGTGCCTTATTTTCATTGGAAGTTGTAGACACTAAAAATGGGACGATAAAAATTTCATCGATTTCAAGTTTTCACACCGACTTTTTGACCGAATTGTGAGCACAGGAGCAATGAATCATCAATTCACTTTCAATAATAATGATTATTCAACATCTGAAAAATTATTATGAGGTTACATTTTCACAAAATTCTGATTCCTAGTCTCTAAGATTACGTTGGCTTACAAACTTGAAAGTAAGAAGCAGTGTAGTTTCGAAACACACGATTCTGATTGGCGCTTATATAACAGATGCCTACAGTTTCAAAAACGTCGTCAAATTTTAAGATACGCCTAAACAAAGGATAGTTTTTTATTCATAGTGATGGTTCTAGGAAACGAAATATATAACGGTGACATAATTCTTTGATTAAACTTCTTTCCTCACATTGGTCTGTGCTTTTTTTTTTTGAAACCGACACTTTCGCCAATTTGTAATCCGAAGTTGCTTGATCTAAAATATATGGAATCTAATATTATTGTAATATAAATAGGCGACATCTTCTTCGGTAATTTACATGTATATAATATAAAACAATTTGATACATTCACATGAGCATCAAAGATTCCATTCCAAGAAGCAGCGTGAAGGTATAAACCGGCTCATTCACCAATTTGCAACCGGTAGTAGTCAAAAGGGGTATAACAAGAGACACATTTGTATCGAATTCATATCCTTCTCGTTAAAAAGTGTATGTAATACAATCAGATAATATAATTCATGCTTATTAGAGATGACTCTATGAACTTTTCTCTTTTGAAATTCTTTCTGAAGGAAAAATCGTTTGAAACCTGACTGGATGGGAGAAATATAGGGTAATTTCTCACTACACAAAGCAGCGTTCTTGGACCAATGATTTTGATCATTGAAATGATCAGAATCTATCAAAACAGTTGTCGAATCTCTTGCAGTAATCAAATTATGTCATTCTGAACTACCAGAAGTTCGGACGGCATTCAGAACTACCCAAAATGTTTCAATAGATCCAGTTAAATTGCTAGAAATAAACCTAAGTGAGCAATGAAAATCTCCAATGCTTGCTTGACAGAAACTCCACATCCTCCATGGAAATAAGGGAGAAATTCACAAAATACAGGGTGCCGCACGGAGGATGGATGGTTTTAAAAAAATAATAAAAGCGTTAATTTTTACTCAAAAACACATTTATTGACGGAATCAGATTCTCAAGGAAATAGCATTTGAGACAGTCAAGTGTGGAAAATCACATCAGGCATGTGGTGGCCGAAATCGGTGATGCAGTGCTGGAGGCGCTCTTGGAAGTTCGCGTAGACTCTCTCCAACATCGCTCTCTCAACTTTGGCAACTTCAACGCGAATAGCCCTTTTCAATTCGTCCACAGTTCGGGGCTTGGTCTCGTATACTCTAGCCTTGAGGTGTCCCCATAAGAAAAAATCGCATATGGATAAATCTGGGGACCGGGGAGGCCAATGAACATCGCCAAACCTGGAAATAAGGCGACCAGGTAAATAAATGCTAGAAACACACGAGTCTAACGGCACCTTTCCCACTTCTCTCGTCCTCAGTGGGGGAAAGTTATGCCCATCTGAAAAACCTCCGCCCTCCGTGCCCCACCTTGTATAAACCTTATCCATTACATGGAATTGATTGAGTCAGTTATACATTACATAAAGTTGTCAAATTATTTATTGCTGTAAAACACAGATGCTGAGGGAAGAATTGTAGATTATAGAGTGCTTTCTGGAGTGTCAGTACGTCTCTGTTCATTCCAATATTTCATGGCAGTGAAAAACCGATCTGAAAATCATTCGATTCAACCTATGGAACTATGTTGTTACAAATCACCAATAAGGGACTGTGAAACAGACAACTCATAAAGAGTTATATCTTGGATATTAACAATTTTTCGATTTGCTGCACATACAAACGATTTTGAGATGAAAATAATACTAAATTCAATTTCATCCAGCAAAGTAGGTACAACATATTAATTTCTGATTCAGCGAGATCGTTCCAAGAAGAATCTCATCATCCCCAGAATTTTCCGCTTCTAATAAACAGGACGAAGCAGAAACCCAGCACCCAAAATTCAATTCTTCAAGGATATCTGCTTCCACGAGCTGACGTCAATAGAGAAATAATTGGATGGAACAAATACTTGTTAGTCTGCTCCTTCGTTGTGATACGTGAGACTTCGTCGAGCAATAGGAATAATGAAACGTTGGGTTATCACGGAGGAACGTGGAAATCTTCCACATTCTCGCGGATATTGGAAATTCCGATTGGCCCCGCTCCTGATCCGACGCCGTTCCCGACGTTAGGATATCTGCACCAAGGATGCACATGTAATCTTCCTTCCGAGATATCCACCTTGGGAGTGGATGCTGAACATCCGTTTTATGCCTCTAATTTAAGTGAAGTATGCCGCTTAATTTACAAGCGACATCCGCTCCGGCGTATATCAGCTTTCTTATCATTCGGAATGGTTATGATGCAGTTTTTCGCTGACGAGTTAGAGACGGTGATCTAGAGGATATGATAGACTGACATCTGTATGTTTGGAGAATTTAACATTCATGGGGAGATCTCCGAATGTTGGAATATTTTTTGATCGGAAAATCAATCCAACACTAGAAATGTTTACAGGGTGACAATTTGAAAACTTACCAGGATGATTTTAGAGAAAATGCCGGAACAGGTCAATTTCTATACGTAGGAGGTCATATTTTGAGCACAATTGTAAGCCGAAATTTTTTCAACCCTAGGTGTATGAGCTATCACCCCTTAATTCTCAATAGGGAATAGGGGGTGAGTCATACTTCAATTGAAGGATGACTTGACCCTCTTCATGAATACTCTTGCAAATTTTTATTGAGTCCTCGGAGTAGTTACAGGGGCTGACAATTTGGAAACTTGCCAGGCCAATTATGTCTCTACAAGAATGTTTTCAAAGAAAAAGCCGAAACAGGTCAATTTTTAAAGGGAGGGGGATATATTTCGAGCAAAATTGTAAGCCGAAATCTCCTCAAACCTAAGCATAGGTATTCACTAAATTCTTCATAGGAAATAGAGGGTGCGCTAAACCTCAATTGGAAGACAATATGTCCCTCTACTTAATGCTATTGTCTTCCAGTTGGGGTATAGCTCACTCTCTATTCCCTATTAAGAATTTAAGAGTGAAAACCCTTACGCCTAAGATTGAGGAGATTTTGGCCTACAATTCTGCAAGAAACATGTCCCCCTCCGAATAAAAATTGACCTGTTCCAGCATTTTCTCTGAAAACATCCTTGTCGATACATAATTGGCCTGCTAGCAAGTTTTCAAATTTTCACCTCCTGTAACTACTTCAAGGAATCAATAAAAATTTGCAAACCATAGTATTCATGTAGAGGGACAAGTGATCTTTCAATTGAGGTAAATCTCACCCCCTATTCCCAATTAAGAATTTAGGGGTCATACCCCCTACTCCTAGGGTTGAGGAGATTTCGGCTTACAATTCTGCTCAAAGTATGTCGCAGAAGGCTTCAGTTTTTACGATTATGTTCTGAGCTCTGAAAATTGTCAGAGCTGGATGAAGCCCCACCTGACATGGCTTTCAAGGTGTTTTCAACAGGAGGAACATTTTTTAAGCCTGTAGACTCTACTAGGAAATATCTTTGTTTTTTTCAGTTCACTAAAGCAGTCTGACTTACTGTTGTCATTTCAGATAGTTAAAACATATGTGCATATACAAAACCTTTTTTTATTTCCTTAGATACATTATTACTTGCCTATATATAGGCAAATTATCCACTTCTTTCTTGAGCAGTGTAGATAACCAATATCGTGTTTAAAGATTAATAAAAGTATCTTTTCATCTGTGTGTGACGTTTCGGCAATAATTAATGTCATCTTCAGGCTGAAAACTATTATACTTTTAAATCTGGAGCTATTTCTTACAGATTGGATGAACAATAATCAAGGAACCACCCTTCTGGTGACAAAAAATGCACAGATAGGATTGATGCAGATACTGGCAGTGGTTTCCCGGCATATTCGCCGAACGACGAGGTCTCCAATTATTCCAACAAGTTCGCAACCTTTATTGTGGTCCTACTTCTGATGAGCATATATATCCAAAATTTCCCGCATCAATCCCCGACAAAGTAGGAGGGGGGCTGCATGTGTCAACATGTAATATCCATGGTAATTAGCGACGTCTGTGGTCCACTGCCAATTACAAAGTCCGGATCATCCGGGCCTTTTCAATTTATCACAGCAGGCTCGTGGTAATTGCGCCACTTGTTTAATTCGGAGCATCCATCGGCCCACATCGACGCAGTTGCTGTTTGAAGTTAGAAGAGAGTCTGTTTGAGTATTTTTTGCCGGCGCGAGAAAAAAATATCGCCACGAGTATGGCTGAAAAAGTCCCTCGAAATTCCCTATTTGAAAGCACTCTTGTTGAGTTGAAATTTGATATAAAAACTTCCGGATGCTTCTGGGCAAAACATAGGGAGCAATTTTCATTGAAGGGAAGCTTTGACCGCTTCTGAAAAATTTGAGAACTATACAGGGTAATCCTTAATTGGAGGTACAAATCAAAAGAGTAGATTCCTTGAGTAATTTGAAGAAAAAAAGTGTCATAAATATTGAACCGCAAACGATTCGTTTTCGAGATACAGGGTGTTGAAGATTTTCAAGTTTTTCTCTTATAGTATCTACACTTCACAAGATATTCAACTGAAATTTGGCATAAATATCATAATTGATAGTTCCTACCATGTGCATGTGAAATGGCAAATTCGATACCAAATCTACAGAATGATATTTTTTCTGGAACACTGTCTCCTGTTTTCCTCCAAGACTTTTTTTTACTATATCGAGACATTTCAATGATAATTCATGATTTTTTTTTAGTTTCAAACGTTTCTTGTTGAATAAGATGTGAGTAAGAAGACTGAGTTGGAAACAAGTATTTTCACAGGAAAATTCCGAAAGCATACTAATTTCCTCAATTTTTCCTAAAATCAGACTATTGAATTGAAACTTCATCCTGACCTTAACCTCCTTTCCAAAACTTGTAGTGAAAATGATGTAATTCAGTTTTTCACATAATTAATTGAAAAAATTGAGATGAATGAGCTAGTGTTAAAATAATATGAATTGAATGATTATAGCCTGGGAAATTCAATGAATGACGTGGGTAAGTTGTGAGTTGGCTAGGGGTTATTTCTCAAGGAATTAGGAATTAACTTCACTCCCTCCCCCCATTACTCACGTTGAAAATGAGAAACGCAAGCTCAAGATTCAATCTAATAAAGTGATGAAAAATTGAGCTTCCAGAATTACAATCTGAATGAGGTGTTTGATCAGGCTAAATTGAAAAGTGATAATAAACGGCGGACTATCAATCACATCGCCTTAATCGCCTTTGGAAAATACCTTTCAGGCTGTTCTTATCTCATGGCCCGTCCTGAGCTTAGCAAGAGTTAACAGGACCAGTGGGAGCTCTCCTGTATCTGCTACAAGTTTGACATCGAATCCTTCCACGAATGTAAATACGGGTCAAAACAAAGTTATACTAACAAGATATGGGTGATTATCTTGTTTGGGACCATTAATCATGGGGCTGAGGTTTAGATTGTTGGGAAACATGGCCTGGTTTTTCCCGGACAGCCTGCCATACACGGCAAGATTTATGATGGGGAGAATGAACTGTTCAATGCTCAAGAGCAGGGTGATACTCTGGGCCTACGTCTACTTGATAATAGGATAACTATTTCAAGTGTTCCTTCAGAACTTGAAAACTCTCTATTGGAAGTCACAAATTTCATTATTATAACATAAGTTATACACGATGTGAAATTATTGTTGGGAAGAAATTTAAATTGGTAATTTTGTTTAGATCCATCAACATTTATACTGCAACTTTCACTGTCGCTGGGTTTTTACTTCACCTTCCAATTCATAGATCATTCATATTACTTCCCCAACCTTAGAGAACAAGGACGAAATTGCAATCGATGTTTGCAGACGTATGGTTACCTTTAGTTTACCCAAGAACCCCTTCAGTTTCTTGCTAATCGGGAAATTTGCCGTTTACTATCAGCCTATACCGCCCTATGCTTTGTTTGCGATAAAAGTTCACCTTGTTCCTATCAAGAGAGATAATAGTAATGAATTATATAGACTTTAATTGATGAAAGATCAAATATCGATTCAGTAAATCGCTTATAATTTACGAATGGATCAATTTCAGATAGATACTCAGGTATGAGACTTCTCTCTGGGTATCTACAAAAGATCATTCAGATTGAGCGAACTAGTACTTCAGCCATTCCACAATTAATCTCAGATGTTCATCATCGTTCAGTAAAAAATTGCTAGAACCTGTCTCTCAACATTGTCGAAACAAATGATATAAAAAGAAATCGAGATACCAGGAAAATTATTGGAATATTTCTTGATTGAGTGGATGGTTACTAATGAACCGAATACGGAAATATTTTCACCATATCAGATTTCAAGTCAACAATGATATTCTTGACAGATATCACCTAAGAAAAACGAGCCGAAAAGATAAAGTTCGACGTTATACGTAAATAATCCCCTTTTATTCAAACCAAGTTGATATCGGATGTCATTTCTCAGATGAAAGGATCTTGCCTAATATTATTTGTCAGCTTACTGTCGCTTTCTTCAACAATTTTCGAGCCTGATCTCAAACGGGCCTTTCTCTTTGAAAGGCGATACTTCACACATCTCCGGAATTCAAAACGCATTGTTGATGGTCAATTTTGACGCTCTGTCCCAATACGTATGAATCATATTAAGATTCACTCTGACAATATGCCACTGATTCGGGAATACTTCAATTGATGTAAATCCTATATTATCCAGGAGAATGGGCCTGTCAGCATTCACTGAAACCTACATTACTCTTACCTAATCCACCTAAGCCTCTTGGATATGAGGGATGTGGTATTATCTAATTACTAGTCAGATTGAAAAATGCCACGAAACATCTGCGACATCTCCTCGAGGCAGAGATGGTCAGTGTTTGAATTACTTGTAATTGAAATAGAAATATGTATTTATGAAAATGCTATCTCTTTTCTTAGTGTTACAAATTGTTCAATTAGACCATGATATAATGATTCATCTCAATCGTTTGGGACCATTCGAATTTGAAAATATTTCCTGAATATTATATAGTTTGCTTTTTCTGACCATTCACTATTCTTAAACAACGTACCATTGTGTTATCGGTTTACAATCATCGAATATAATTTTTCCCATTATTGTTTCCTCTTGCATGGAATTTCAAGAGTCAGATTCTGTAGAATTGTACGCTGACCGCCGATAAAGCTAGACGGTTTTATTATCAGAATAGTTCAAACTATGCAACATTGAAATACGGAAGTGCAGGAAACCAATTTTACGCTAGATTGCTTTTCCAAGGAATAATAAGGATATAGAAGAATAGATCCACACGCCAGCTTAGCTATGCTAAAATGAAAGCCATTAGTTTGTTCAGCTCTTCTATCTAGAACGTTCAAGATATGCATAAGTAATGGATATTCATGTGGCAGAATTTTGGTGAATTCAGTAACGTGGGACTAAGCCCATGTTATGTGAGAAAAAATATCAAGAAGAGGTATCACCTTGAAACTGAGGATGATACAGATGAAACATATCGAAAAATTATACTTTTTTGTTTTATACTCTTTTCACGAATCTGGAAGGAATATTTCAATTGATCTGACACAGTACTTCTGGCGAATCCACAAGATCTCGAACGAGCTTAGCAACAAATAAAATATTATCCTAAAATCTCCAAAAATTTTACAAGAAATCGAAGTGGACCAAGAAAAAAGTCAAAATGTAATGTCCAATCTGAAAGCCACATAGATACTTGATGAATTCGTATTGAATCGAGAAAAACATCAGTATTTCAGTAAAGAAAACTTGATTCGATATTGACGCCATATTCCTTGTTATGATCAAATTCCTCGATCAAAATGCAAGCAGCTGACGTGAAGGATTTGCTCGAATTTTCAGAAGAAAAATTAGATTGCACGGTGCACGGTTGAAATTTTCTACAAAATCCTTTTATCCTTCCAAATTTCAAGCCGAGTTTTCGGAGTTTTGAATAATTAATGTCAATTTTCTAACGCTATGAAAGTGTGCATTCAACCAGTTTGTCATAACGAACAATTCGCAATTTTCGACAAGTAGATTGCATATTGCACAAAGTGAACTTCTGCAACTTTAATGAGAAATAAGCTCTAGTGATAATTATTCATAAGTACAGACTTTGCATAAGCGACAGAAAAGCTACTACGCTTATACATTGTTTATTTTCACCCCTGTGTAGTTTTGCTTCTAGTGAGTTTGAATTAATTATCTGCCTACAGGTCAAAATCCCACTTCATACGGCGTAAACTCCATTTTAATGAATAACGTTTTTGGTGCGATTTTATTATGATGATGGAGAGTTTACTGGATACAGTCTCCTACGTTTCATATGAGGTAAATTTTCACCAAAACCTCGAATTCAATCGGTCAATTATTTTTTGCACCCTTCAATAGAAGACAATTTGATTGGGACAAACAATTATTTCAAGAACATCTCTAATTACACTAAATAACAAAAAAAGGAATGCAATTCAAACTAATGGCATATAAAGTTGCCCTATATAAAGAACCCAATCTTCATGTTACCACCGGACCAATTTTTCTGTTGGTTAATCATTGTTTCCGCAAATTGCCCTCCACAGCATTTCTCTGTAATGTCCCAACGTCGTAATTGCACAAAACAGGATAAGGTTCAGATTGTTTGATAGCATCAAGGTAAAACGGAAACCGAGGGTCGGGAGACAAGGCAAAGCATCAGCAAAGATAAGGGATGACACGACTGGAGAAAACTCGATTTAAATTCTCTCGGTTTTCGAATCTCTTAAACTGCCGGTATAATGCTTCCGTTATCGGAATTTCTATGATTTTATTAGTACCTCTTCGGAAACATTAGGAGAATTGTTCATTTAATTCATTGTCGACCTGACAGCCTCAAGTATCTGGGGATGTCTGATTCGTTAAGGGTCGTTTTTCACGGAAATCCTTCAGTTTGTTTTCCCCGCCGAGTTGCCGGTTTCAGAAAGCGCCCTGTGGTATTTGCGATTGTCGATTTTGATACCTGGATTATTGTGCTACGAATTATTTATTTTGGTTTGATGAATGATCAATATAATTCTGCAGAATCCCTGTTTCCTTCAGTGTCATCATCCATGGTTTCAGCCCATGGTGTCTACTGACAATTAACACTATTATTCACTACAATATGAAAATGAGAAGAGGAAATTCTGGAGAAAACTTAAAACCTTCATTCGCACGTAACTCCTAGTGTCCAAATGGCATTTATGGAGATAAATTTCGGTTATAACTCATATTCCTGTCTATGAATATGCTAAATGCTCTATGGCGAGATTAAAACAGAAGTAATGGCTAACAAGTTAACTCCAGCTTTCGGGAAGGTATACCCGAAACGATTTAAACTAAACAAGTCTCCCTAATGGGAATAATGTAGGTAGAGAGGTAATAATCGCTTTATGCGGGTGGTCATTGTGGGATTACCGGTTCTCTGTGTATGTTACACATTTAACTAACCATCGAATATAATTTACTAGGAAATGTTCAAAACCGAATTTTTTTTGATATTGATCCTCGATATTTATTTTTTTTTACGCGATCATTGCAGGAAACTGAAGCTACATAATTTTTTTCCAATTTTTGGTCATAATAGTGTCCTTTGCTACTACTTGGTTATGGAAATCAGATCTTGCACTACTCATTTCTCGGGAAATTTTATCAATTTTTGAAAAACTGTTCTCTTTATACAAAATGTAGGATAATCATTTGCAATGAGAGAATGGGTTTTCAAACCTATTCCCTCATTTTAGAAGAATCTTTCAGTTTTCACTGTCAAGCAATTTTATTTTCGAATTAATTTTGGGGAAAAATATTTTCAATTTCCAATTCAGGATTCCGACATCGTTCGGAATTGTAAACATACCGCACCGTTTTTATTCCGTTTTTATTTCCTAAAAACGATGTCGCACCGTATAAAACATCCTGAATTGGAAGATAACCGAGTTTTTTTGTTCGCTAGCTAGATAAGTCGAAATTAAGACGTCTTCATCGACGCATATTTTACCGAATGTCGACTGTCAGGGCACATCTGATTTCCGCACCCCCCCTGTGGGTATAAAATCAGATGTCCCCCCGCAGTTCACTCACTTCCAAATTAATTGCCGTCCGAAATTCCGTGTGACTGTATCCGCCGTGATCATCCGAGAATTTGCTGTCAATTTGATTTTGTGGGATTCCCCTTACTTTGGGGAATTTTAGAACACGCGTTAGTTTATTTTTTTTATTATTGCCGTTGTGAGTGAACTACCCACTAGAACCCAGAGGTAAGACGACGCTCCGTTTTTTTTTTTATATTGTTGGAACTTCAGCCTCCATTTCTACCCTTCTTATACCAGAGTCTGAGTTCCACCCCAACTGTCATTAACGTATCCTGCTGGTGTGGATACCCGGGGGGTACCGAAGGCACTTTGGGGTGGCTCACCCTTTCCTGAAATTTCCCGTCTTACCTAGTTCCACCCCTACTGTCGTTAAAGTACCCTGCTGGTGTGGATACCCGGGGGGTACCGAGGACACTTTGGGGTGGCGCACCCTTTCCTCA
Organism: Coccinella septempunctata; assembly: GCF_907165205.1. NCBI lineage: Eukaryota > Metazoa > Arthropoda > Insecta > Coleoptera > Coccinellidae > Coccinella > Coccinella septempunctata. The sequence continues at coordinate 26,244,121 of NC_058194.1, forward strand.
GGTTCCGTCTTTTAACACGTTCCTGTGTTCACCCCTACGGTTAGGGAGGCATTCTGCTGGTGTGGATACCCGAGGAGTGCCGAACGAGCCTAAGAGTGAGCCGTCGTAATTCTGTGCCGTCTTTCATCCCCTAACCTGGCTGAAGTCCGATATCTATCCGCTAAGTGTACGTCTCAGGTTCTGGCTGGCGAACAAGTCCGTTAACCCCCGTATAACGTTTGAGATCGGATCCCGTGACATTCCGTCCGTTCTACCCTGTAAATCTCACTAATTTCGAGTCACTGTAAGAATTTTGTAATAGTGCCATTTGTGTTCCCCTTTTACGAGTCGACAAATAAAAGTTGTGTACGTTGATTCTGACTATCATTGGGCGTCGCTAACACCCTAGACACCAGGGAACCTTGTCTCCGGCTAGTAGCTGCCAGGGTAGGTTTGCTATTCTCCCTTAAAGAATAGCTGGCGCTCGAGTACACCGAGGAAAACCCGTTACACATTCAGAAATGAATATTCCAATACACTTGCTAGGAATGGAGCACACAATCTCTTCATTTGACTGGAACTCTGTCGTATAGGAATTCAAGAAAGAGTTTCAGGTCACCTAGTATACAGAGTGAGTCTTCTTGAGGTCAAAACACTTTTTTCCCATACCATTTTTTCCGATTCGGCCCTGATAAAAGGATAGCCATTTTGAGTTTGCATAATGAGCTGTTCCACCCCTGGAAAAACAAAATTACCTTCAGAATAACTAGCTGAATCTGTGCCACTACACATCTGTGGATCTTTTAAAAAGAGTTGTGTTCAGCCAAAGTACCCAATTTTTCGAATTCCACTGATATTTTCTATTATTGAACAGCAAATCACTCGAAAAGGGCTCATTATGCGAGAATATATGAAGAATTCTTTTATTTTACAAAACGTTCAAATATTCATTAGATAGCGTCCAACATAGTTTCAAGAGTTGGGTAATTGAATTTTTGGTATTTTTGGTACGTAATGGTCATAATGAGAAAGCCGTGGGTGATATCTGGTATTCGAATAAGATTCGTAAAATAAATTGAAAACTATATTCCGAAATGCATTTCATTCTATGAAACGGTTTGTGAGATAACATTTTTTATGGATTTTCAACAGCCTGTATCTTTTTAACCGGGCCGATTCAGAAAACATGGTATATATAGTATATAGTATAGTGAAAAGGGGTTACAGTTCACTGCGACCTTAAGGTCTATTGTGCCCCCTAACAGAGCTGTTTTCATCGCACCCTTTACAGCTCGCCTTCCAGATCCAGAGATCGGATGAAATCCAGTATCTGGGACGGCTTCAACGAGGATAATTCCCCACTCCTACAAGTTTCTCGTCCAAAGCACTCTTTCCTTTGGCTTGCAATGGCAAGGCATTCCGTAACCAGGTGAATAGGAGTTTCCTCCTCCTCCCCACAGAATCTACACTCGTCAGTGTCCGACAAACCCATTCTCAACAGATGCTTCTTTAGGCGACAATGTCCTGTGAGAAAGCCAGTGAGTAGGTGTAGTTGGTTCTTACTGAGATCCAGATATTTTTTGGATCTAGCAGTTTCAAAGTTCCGAAGGAACTTTTTGGACCGATCCATTCCTGGGAGATTCCGCCAGAGTTTTTCCCTTTCGGCTTTCTCCTTCTCCATAAACTCCTTCTTGTAGGTGCATTTTCCTATACCACAGAAGGGTTTTGGGCCAGTGAGTGGCGTTTGTGCGCTTTCTCTGGCAAGTGTATTGGCCTTCTCGTTTCCTACGATTCCCGAGTGACCGGGAACCCAGATTAAAGAGACCTTATGCTTCTTGCCTACATCATTGAGTTGGTAAAGGAAAAAAGTGTTTCTTTTGACCTCAAGAATCTACTGTTGGAATATTTTTACCCCTGTATAATTGACAATTGTCACCGACTAAACTTGAACTGAATTGAAATGTCATATACGAGTCGCTACCATAATATCATGGCCTATTCTAGGAGGCAGTACAGCCCTTGCAGGGACAAGTAGATTTGACATTTTGGAGCGCGGCCAGCCTGCCTGCGTTTGTTTCCTTCAAGTCGGTAATTAACATATTCAATTCACATAATGAATTTCGTGAGTGCATAAAGCGGGTATGACAATTACTCGAATTAGGCTGAAGCCGGCGCTCCGTTTCCGTGAATTCAACGAAATTCAGTCTGGATCTCGGCTAAACCACATGCAAATCAGCGGGTTGCTCTCTCCCGAGTCGGCTGAATATTTCCCTGACATTTCTTCGCGTGCTCGCGAGTATCTGTGCGCTAAATTTGCCATCGACTCCGACATAATAGAAGAGCGGGTTATTTATATTCCATTGCTTCGGTAAACATGCCGATATTGTTGTCGGAGATGCCGCATTCTTGATGTTCGTGATATCATATCAATTTTTATTATTTCTGAAATTGGCTTCCGGGGAAAGTTATGGGTTTATTTTTCCTTTTTTGCTCGGTTCGAAGGCAGAGTAATGCACGTAAGTTATGCCGTTTCTTGGTATCGAAGAAAGAAGGGGTATTTATTTGGAAGCGATGACGAATGATTGATAGTTTCGTCTCACATTTACATTCTGGGCATCTTTTAATGGAAGCTTTAATATCTGGGATATTGTTATTTCCGAGGCAGACACTTCGAATTGATTAGTCTTTACTATTGCACGTAATCATGTCTATCTAGCACAAGGTTCACAGAGTCCCCAACGAAAATCCTAGCCAACCACACACGATTGCTCCATAAATCGTCTGTGTTTTCGAAGGAGAATTCCTCAACTTACCGATTACCGCAGTCGATATACTCTTCACGAAGTTTCCGAAAACTTTATACACGAACCCATCGTCTGTCTCCTCGACGACGTATTCTTCAAACGTCGGACGTCATCCGACAGCCAACTCGGGAACAACTTGGGGCCCAGCACGCTCCGACGTAAATAAAAATCATTTTAATTGTTGAACTTTGATGCTCGGAAAGTATTAGAGAGATTGCAGAGAAACAAAGTTCTAATATTTCCCATGAGCCTAGTTTTCCAACTGTGGTTTGAGCTTTGAAACGTGAGCTGTTTCTTCACGTCGCAATCCGGCCGGTACTCTTTGGAGGCTTTTTCAAAGTTAGATTAATAGAAGGACGACGAGAATCCCCGGGTGTGGATCATAAAATGTGACCTGCAAAACTGATTCAAATGGAAGTGTCTGAGCTAGATTTTATACCCACTTGTCGAATGTTTGAGGAGATGAATTTGGTTTGGAGTTACTTTATTGAATTTTATACAGAGTGTATACCACGAGGTGGACTAAATTGTACATTCTAAGAGGACACCAACAACAAAAATCGAAATATTTATAATAATAGGGTTTATCTATTGATAACATACATATAGTATTATGGACATGACTTTGTTTCTCTACAGACGACAGTTGAATTCACTGCACCATTTTGCAAGACAAGTCTGCATGCATCTTCTGTTCTGAACATCAAGAGAGCAGACACTGGAGCGCAGAGACTCCTTGCAACTTGTTGGAGTTTTTCGTGGGGCTATCTCTGGTATAATCACATGGTGAACTTGGTAATTGCTACTTAAAAGAGGCTGGGACTCTTTTCAGCACTCAATCAGCTCACTGTGATCGATCTTTCAGTATTCTAGACAAAGTTGAATAATAGTTAATAGTTAAAAGTGGGCTACAGTGCTCTGGACAGTACTCAAGGAGTATAGTGGGAGTACTCAAGGAGTATAGTGGAAGTACTCAAGTACTCCAGTTCCAGAGCTCTGATTAACCACATTATCTGGTAGGGCTTCAAGGAGGTACCCAATCATCCAACGGTTTCCTCCTCAGAAGAATCCTATTTGTTGGATTGCTATGGCGAGGCACCCTGTAAGCAGTTGAACAGAAGTCTCCTTTTCCCCACAGAATCTACAGTCGTCAGTTCCTGATAAATTCATTCTCGTGATGCTTACTGAGACTAGATTCTGCCAGAGACTCTTTCGGCACTTGTAGGTGCATATTCATATCATCAGAAAGGTCCAGTTCTTGTAAGTGGCATTTTTGCTCCGTCTCTTTCAAGTGTGTTGGCCTGTTCGTTTCATGAACTGAAGAAGATATCTTGTTGTTCTATTCCGTTTAGTTTTCTTCGATAGTCCCATAGATACTGAGCTTGGAGTAGATGTCATTAGAGTTCAATGATTTGATAGCAGCTTGAATGGATCATTATGTCCCATCCTTGGTAGTTTCCCTCATCTTTCGACTGTGAGCATGAGCCTAACAACAGTGCACACTTGATGCTTGCTCTGTATATTTCATGGCCACCTCCTGTCATTGTTTTTGAACCATCTGTTCACCATTTTATGGTATTTCTTTGAAAGTTTAGGTAGTATATTCGCGGTACTAACGTCATATTGAAGTTCTTCTCAATGCTTACTTTTATGATGTATCATCAGGTTAGGTTAGGTTAGGTTAGGGCAGGTTCGCTGATGAGATGCGATTGTTTAGGGGACCAGGTTCTCTGGCTCTCAATTCTCTCACAGTCTGCACAAAGAGCAGGCATGCCTCAGCATCCTTTATACATTCATTCATATTTATATCAATCTCAACTTGTACCAACACATATTCGCAAAAATCCAACCCTATCCTTCCCTTGACGCCGCACATGGCTTCTATCTTCCTCCTTCGCCTTCCGGGACGACACCCATCTCAAGTAAGTGCAAACAGCGTGGAACATTGACATGTGGCAGACAGATTTCTCTAGCATGCATCCATATTTCCAATATTGATGATCCGTGAAGTTCCGCATATATAGTCGACATCAACGACCCATTTCGAAACGTATCATCTATCATGATAAGAAATACGAACGTTGGGAACGCTCGTGTCACATGTCAGCATTATAACGATAGGTGCTCAATATCAAAAATTATGCTATGTAGAGGAAATGATTTCGCGTTGTCGATTATGCGTCCTTCGACAAGGCGTTTCACGTGGTTATTTCGCCAGATAAGCCAGCTTGTGCTACTTCAGTATTGCGAGTTTTCTTACAAGAGCTGCTTCAATTGTTCATCTCATAAGAGCAGATGAGAATCAAACAAACGAGCCAGATACATACCTACATGTATGTTAAGTTCTTAGCGCTGTGTCAGTTATGGCAATTACATTTTGGAACTGGCTGAGGAAATCATCAGTTGATTAAGCCAGTTTCTCCTCATACACACGTATCTGCAGAAGACAATCTGTGATCAGGTGAAGAAGAGTTTCCTCCTCTTCCCCACAGAATCTACAGTCGTCATTTTCTTATAAAACTATTCTCATCATGCTGTCTGAGGCGACAATGTCGTGTAAGGAAGCTAGTGAAGAGGCGAAACTTATATTTACTGAAATACAAACAGCATTTGGATCTTGCAGGGATCCATCACAAGAAAATTCCGCCAGAATGATGCATTTTCGGTTTCCTCCTCTTTGCATTTTTCTATATCACAAGGTTCTGGGCCTAGTAAGTGGCGTTGGGGCTTCCTTTCTGATATGTGTGTTGGCCTCTCTGTTTCCCTCAATTCCTTCAATTCTTAAAGGCTGAAAAACTAGACTGGAGAGACCTTGCTGTTTCTGCAGGTAGAGTTTTCTTCGGCATTCCCAACAGCATTGAGTCGATGACATAGGAGTTCAATGCTTTGATAGCAGCTGGGCATATTGGATGCCTACACATCTTTCTAATGTGAGTATTTCTATCTGAAAGACATTTGAGCAATAGCCTAACGACAGCGCACACTTGGTGCTTGTCCCGTGTATTCCTTGGCCATCTACTGTCGTGGTTTTTGAACCATATGTGCACCCTTTTATGGTATTTCTTCGAAATTTTAGGTAGTGTGTTCATGTTTTTATTCTTCCTTTTTACATGATATGATATGTGCTTTGAGTTGATGACATAAGAGTTCAATGCTTCGATAACAGCCTGAAGGGATCACTATGTCACATCCTTGGTAGTTTCTTTCTAGGTTTATGTCTACAAATTTTTCGATTCTGTGTCTGAAAATCGAGCAGGGGCCTGATGGTAGTTGTTACTTGCTGGTTGAATCCTATATTCTAGCTCTGGCTTCTCTAGTGGTTTTTAAACCATCTTTGTACTCTCTCGTGGTATTCGCTTCGAGATTCCTATGTAGGTTCGCTGAAGAAATGTATCATTATTATTATTATTTGAACCGGGGTCGTTGTGGCTCTATAAGCCTTTCGGGAACTGCAACCATGCATATCTTTTGTTCTCTACCCTACTCAATCATAGGAACCCAAGGAGCTTGTCAATGGTGTTGATAAAACCGACAACATCCTTAGGGGCCTTGGCCGTTATCTCGTGAGTATCCAAGACTGGTTTCCCCATATGAATATCTCTTAGGCCAGCCAGCTCTGGACACTTTCATACCATATGAGCTCAGATGTTTCTGCTTCTGATCCACAGAGCCTAAAAATTTCATCTGGTGACTCTCCCATACGGTACAAATGATATTTGTACCGATAGTGCCCTGTCGGCGGTCCCACCATCACCCGAAGCTCAGCTCTTGACAGCTTTTTGGTGTAGGTCGATGAAATCATCACGAATTTCTTTGACTGAGTAAGTCCAGGAGTGTTTCTCCTGTTGTTCAAGTCCCATTGTTGGACCGCTGCCTTGTATTGGTATTTTCCAAGCCCACAGAAAGACTCAGGTCCAGCAGGTATTAACCATGATGCTCTTTTTGCAAGTTCATCGGCTTTCTCGTTTCCTTCAGCACCACAGTGCCCTGGTACCCATAGTAGAGTCACTTTGTTGTCTCTGTCCCGTTGCTTTATGGTATTACGGCACTCCCATGTCATCAGAGATCTCTGGCAGTGTGATTCCAGGGACCTCAGCGTGGCCTGGCTCTCCGTGGTGATATAGATATGCGCAGCTTTGAGGTTCATTTTATGACACTCCTGAGCGCATATGTAAACAGCCAGTGTCTCAGTCTCTAAAATAGAGTGTTCACTTCCCACGGCTTTAGATGAATAAATGTAAGTTTTCATAGAGGACCAGGCTATCACCCTTTTTCCTTCATTGCTTGTACCTTTTCTAGATAACCTGAGAATGGCCACATGGGCTACGCTATCTCTAGGTGTATAGGAGTAAGATATGAATTGCTATTCAAGTGCCCTTGCTGGGCACGTTCAAATATCTCTAGTGATGCACACATAGCCTTCGTTTTTTTCACGATTGTCTGATTTGCAATAGCCAACTAGACTATCACTTTAAGAATCGATCGTGGATGAAAAAACTACTCGTTGCTTAATTTCTCATATATATCGAAAACGATTAAAACGTGCTGACCATAACTGGTCTAACCTCATTCGAGTGCGTTTCAGTGTACATCATTACGACACTGATTGGACAATTCAGCGCAATACCTGATGGACACCACACAGCCATCAATCTGAAAGCAATTCTCCCCCGATCTCCCAGGCACGTAGTTGCGTTCGATTTTTCCCTTTTTCTTATAAATATAGGCCATCATCATGGCTTCGTCATGTCACCGTTCGCAGTCGTGCGGTCACCGGGGCACGGCTATCGTTCGAATTATCGCCGAAACCGCACTGGTAGCACGGACAACACGTTTCGCAGCGAATCCGAGTGTAGTCGGGCGTTGCATGGCCAGCCTTGATTAATGAGGCCACAATATTGAAGGGTTAACCCTGTCAAAAAAGACGGATGACCGGGCGCGGGCCAGTGTGCTCTTTGGATTTTTCAACCGGACATTCTATGCACCCAGCTAACGCGTCCAGATATAAATTTCCGGGCCGGACAGAAATGGATGATGTCGTCGCGAAATTGGCCAAACTGGACGAGTCATCCATAAAGACCGGGGCCGATTTATTCATTCCCACTTGTTCCACCGAAATTATTTTTCACGTTGCTGCGGCAGATGCACCTGAATGACAAGCATTTATCGCCGGGGTGCAATTTTGATATTTCTGTGACTTTTGAGTGCACAAATACAGGGTGTTCACTGAAGACGCGCCGAAAACTTTGATATTTTGGTAGGAAACATGGGGTCAAATATTGGAACTTCCCTCGCGTTCCCTTTGATGAAATTGAAAGGCATAAAGATATTTCGTTGAAATTTTCGATACACAGGGTGACTCTTCGACTTGTGGATGAAAATTTCAATGTCAAAATATTTTATTACTCAAAATATTCTCCTCTTGATTGGATACATTTATCACAGCGAACCTGCAACGTCTCTAGACCTTTGAAAAAAAAAATGTTTCTTCTTTCTCTGCAAACTAGACCTCCACAGCTTTTATGACCTTCGTTGGAAGAAAATTTACGACCTTTCAAATTTTTTTTCAGTTGAGGAAAGAGTTGATAGTCGGATGGAGCCAAATCTGGTGAATAAGGGGAGTGTTCTAGTAATTCAAACCCTAAATCACGATTTTTGCATGGCAACATGATATTTGTGTGCAGGAGCGTTGTCCTGCAAAAATAAAACATCTTTGGATAGCTTTCCGAGTTTTTTATCTTATATTGATTATTTCCCGTAGAGTGTCCAGTAATGTCGAATAGTAATCTCCTTGATATTGTTCTACCCTTATCCAAGAAATCAATCATGATTACTCCATGGCAATCTCAAAAAACTGAAGCAAGAACTTTTCCAGCAGATTTTTGGACAAGAAACTTCTTAGGTCTTGGAGAACCAAACTGTCGCCATTCCATCGATTGTTGCTTTGTTTCTGGATCGTAGAAATGTACCCAAGTCTCATCCATAGTAAAAATTCGGTTTAAGAAGTCTACATCGTTTTCAAATCGAGCACAGATCGAACGCGATGCTTCTACCCTTGCACGCTTTTGGTCAACATTCAAACATTTGGGTATCCATTTTGCAGCAATTTTTCTCATGTCCAAATTGACGTGAACTATATGATGAACGCGTTCGTATGAAATATTCATTGCTTCAGATATCCGTTTTTGCCCAATTCGACGGTCTGATAAAATTATGTCATGAATTGCATCGATATTTTCGGGGACTGACACAGAAACTGACCTTTCCGATCGGTCATCATCTTCAGTGGAAAATTTATCTCTTTTGAAGCTTGCATTCCAATTTTTCACGGTCGCATACGAAGGATATTTATCACCAAGGGTATTAAGCATATCGTCGTAAATCTGCTTACCTCTTAACCCTTAAATTTTCACAATTTCGTTGGACATCTTGAAATAAATTCAATTGATGAATGGAAGTATAATTAATCGGATCGCTAATTCAGTTTTACACTATGGCCAATTATCACAACAATTGAGATATATGCACTGAGAAATACAAACCTTTAGTAATGGTCAAATCACTGACAAAACACTTTAAGTATCAATAATGCAAGTAGACTTACCAGTAGACTAGTGTAGGAAGCACGTGTATTGTGTGTAAGTTTCGTAGAGCAGCGTAGAGCATGCTGGCAACTTAGGTATGGCTGATTTCGTTAGAGTGATCAGAAACGAACTGGCTGGTCGAAGTGTGTTCTTGCCGGCATCGCTTTTACTCTGTGGTCCAAAAGAGGGGCGTGGCCTCGGTACTCTTCCTCTTCCTTGACTGGCTTAAGTCTGGCAATATTGACCTCATTGCGCAGAGTCAGCAAGATGGAGTCAGAATATGAGCAAAAATCGAGGTAGACCATTTCGCGCATACAATTGCATTGTCAATTATATGACATGATATTGAACAATGTGAGTTGAAAAATATATACACATATATACAAAGAAAGGGAATAGAACACATCTTCTTTCTTTTAATTTATTGCTTAACTGGTTTACTTTTTTGACCCCAAACTTCACACTGACACTTCTAATGAGTTATTATTCGTTGCTATGGTAACGCAATATTTTTTTATGCATGGAACTGGTCTAGGCTAACTAGATATCAATATATCCTCGTATTTTAAAGGAAATTCCCGAGATCAAAGGTACACTTTTTCCCTTTATCATTTTTTCCAATTTACATCTATTGAAAAGATAACGACTGTGGAAAATCCATAAAAAAATGCTGTTCAACATAGTCTATATTTCGTTTTAACGTTCGCGACGCCCCTGTGCTGTGCCATTCCAGAAAATTAAGGAGACAGAGGAGCGAACGCTTCGTAAGTGGTTGATGCACTCGCACGAATCCTGTCGGGGGTAAGATGTGCTCCGAAAGTATCAAGTTTAAACCTCCAAGGAGTGACGTTTCCTCCACGTAGAGTGCACGCTAGTGCAGCTGTTCTCCCAAAGGTAGCCGCAGATGCAATCTTGATGCATTATGAGCCAGGCCGTATGAAGGAAATATCTGCGGCGTTGTTGGGAGAAAGTCACTCGAAACCCGTGGAAGTTTGTTGTTCGTGACTTCAGTGCCACTTGAGGCACGTGAATGCAATTCTCCGGTTTGTCTTTCTCACTTAATCTGAGATATGCTGTGGAGAACTGGATTTGTTTTGGAAATCATCGATTTTTGAGTCAGTGGAAGGTATTCGAATTTGTTTATAGGAGCCCTAACCTTTTGTGTCAGAAATGTATAGACCTTTTGCCACTGAAAATGATTCGGTCATTGATGGTTTTTTGTATAAACCTTTCTCATTATGTTTGTATTTTGAGGTCAATATTGGTCGTCTAGACTTTTTGATCGAAAAGTTTTCTCTTTCCGAAATCCAAGGATGAAAAAAGTTCACCAAATTACTTTCTGTGTCATCGAAATGAAAAACATACCTGATGTTTGGCATAATGAGAAAGTTGAATTGGGTACTTACCCAATATCCAACTCGTTATTCCTCACGGTAACATCCCTCCGCAAACGACATATCTCGTAAAAGAATTCTTTCTCAACCCAAATTCTCATCCCTCACATTGTTTATACAAGCTTGTTTGGTTTATGTAAGAGGAAAGCATGTAATATGGAGTCATTTATTGGACCCCTACATTTGCTCTCATAAAGAATGTACTCATAATACTTTTTTTCCAACAGTCCTAAAGTAGAGGATATGTTCGAGACTTTCTGAACAATATGTTTGGGATCATTTGAAAAACTGTATTTGTTGATAAGAATTAAACTGTGTAGGAGAATCAAGACATGTTAATGAAAGTGTAATGAAATTGTTCGTGGTTGGAGTTAAACGATTCCTGTATCCCACTTTTACACAGAAAAAGACTGCGTGGGCTTCAAACTAAGAGTGGCAACTACAAATTCTTTTGTGAATAATTGAGATGAATTTTGTTGGAGAATTTTTGAACGAATTCTCAATATTTCACCATGAAGTCAAGAAAGAGGACGTATTGAAATGAAACATTTCATTAAAATTACCAAAGCTACAAGGTACTGACTCTCAATAGCACCCGGTGTATAAATAGAGTTATAAGGGCTGAATTTCCAGCATCCCTCAGTTATTTTCGTAAACGGGCCGGCCGGGTGAGGTGCATTCAAGCAAGAATCTAGGTGCGCTAACAAGCCTTCCGTCTTATCAAATATTATCACCCTTAAATCAATTAAAGCCTAGCTCCACATCAACCCGGCCAAGTGAACTATGGGTCCATTTTAGAGGGGCATTCTACATCACCACATCATTAGAATTCACGCCCGGTACACACCCATATCTTGCCATAATTAATTTACGGTTTAACAAGATAGTAAAGGTGTCTGTGATGGTAATTTCGGGATATTCAGGTGCCGTGAAACTGCGCCAGGACTACCGTCTTATCTTAATGAAATGGAAAGTTATTATCTGGTTCAGCACGATGTTGAACAGAATTTTCCCTATCAAGGATCCTGGTGCTTTTATGTATTGATACAAATTGTGGTATTCAACAAAGAACGCAGGAAACGTGAAGAAATCATGGCGTTTTGTTCAAGAGGGAATAAATATGAATTACTATGCCAAGTGAATATGGTGCTCGGTTCATGCAGCGTTCCTAAGAACTGAGACCAAAGGACGCTGCATAAACCCATGGTATGACTTGTACTGAATCCGGAAAGCAAAAATTCGAAAATAATCAAAAGTTTCATAAGCGGGGTTTTGTCAGAATGAGGAACTGATCGCCCAGGGTGTGATACTCTATGTGATTATCGAGAAAAAACGTCTAAATAACTGTGTTTCCAAAATATAGACATTCGAGTTACAGTGTGTCAAATTTTCGATGAAGAATCATTTGTCTGATTTACTGTAATACATTCCTAAGTATCTTCATGGAGTTTGGTGGAAGCTCTCTAACTCATACGAGGATGTATTGATATCTAGTTAGCCTAGACTAGCTCCATGCATTAAAAAAATATTGCGTTACCGTAGCAACAAACAATAACTCATTAGAAGTGTCAGTGTGAAGTTTGAGGTCAAAAAAGTAAACCAGAGTTACGCAATGAATTAAAAGAAAGATGTCCACCGAAATTGTGAAAATCGAAAAATTGGAGTATCGAGCCATCATCAAGTACCTGTATTTAAAAGGCTTAAGAGGTAAGCAGATTTACGAAAATATGCTTAATACTCTTAGTGATCAATGTTCCTCGTATGCCACCGTGAAAAATTGGGCTGCAAGCTTCAAAAGAGGTAAATTTTCCATTGAAGTTGATGATCGATCGGGAAGGCCAGTTTCTGTGTCAGACCCCGAAAATATCCATGCAGTTCATGACATGATTTTATCAGACCGTCGAATTGGGCTAAAACAGATATTTGAGGCACCGATACTTGGGTACATTTCTACGATTTCTACGAAACAAAGCAACAATCGATGGAATGGTGACACTCTGGTTCTCCAAGACCTAAGAAGTTTTGTTCGTTGCAGGACAACGCCCCTGCACAGAAATCTCATGTTTCCGTGCAGAAATTCGTGACTTAGAGTTTGAATTACTAGAACACCCCCCTTATTAACCAGATTTGGCTCCATCCGACTATTACCTCTTTCCTCAACTGAAAAAAAGTTCAAAAGGTCGTAAATTTTCTTTCAACGAGGAAAAGCTGTGGATGTTTGGTTTGCAGAGCAAGAAGAAAAATTTTTTTTCAAGGTCTAGAGACGTTGCAGATTCGCTGTAATAAATGTATCCAATTTAGAGGAGAATATTTTGAGTAATAAAATATTTTGACATTGAAATTTTGTTTGGTTCTATATAGTAGGCTAAGAATTTCTCAATATATCCTTCTATGTCGATTTCGATATATACAAGATCCATAGTAGATAGTTCTGCAATAACTTTGTTTTCCTTTAATGAAAGGAAAAGTAACTCTCTGTTCTACTGTGATTAATGATGAGAGTGCCAAGTCAAGAACGAGTACATGCTTAACATGCTCTTGAATTGATTTGACTTCATCAAAGCTACATAAATCATGCCTTAGTTTAAAAGACACTGTGAAGACTTTCGGATTTCAATTTGATACTAACAGCTACTACAAATAAGTAATCTCCGTCCTATCAGCAACTGCGTCTCGCTGTCAACATACTAGCGAGTAGGATTCCTGGAAACGTTCGTTTTCATGCAGTTACACTTTAATAAGGAAGCCTGAATGCGATAAGAAAATATTCAGGCACATAACACCCTTCGATACAATATCAACAATGTAACGTCTGATCTCAACCAGTCCCATCATCTTTGATTAACCTTCAGTGGAAGGTGAAGTGAACTTCCCAAGCTCACAAATTTCTGTGAAAAATCCCCAACCCGATAATGCGAGAATGGTTTTCCTCAAACCGCGAAGAAATCATTCATTCTCCCTCCGCCACCGTCAGATATAATCGCGGTTCATTTCATGCCTAATCGTTGAACTTGGCGGTAAAATACGATGATCCCGCAGGATAATCTCTTATACTTATACTGATATCGTTTGCACTGGAGATCCGGAAGATCAGCCTACCTGACTGAGCGAGAACCACCCTTGCGTTTTTCATCGCTAACAGTGAAGTGTTCTCTCATTTACTGCGCCCGAGGGTGTTATATTAGGCTAATTAGTATTGCGCTTCATCTCCGGATGGGGCACGAAGACTTTCCATTTAATTAGGTACGCAGTGTACGTGCAAATGAATGGGGGTTCGTACAGGTTACGATGGTGGTATTTCTAGGGGTGACAGTTCGGAATACACCGAGGGAGTGGAGTAGAATATTCACGTTTCTCCTTACAATACTTGCGGTAATGAAATACCTCAGTTGGTGCTGCAAATAAACAGTGACAGACTGTTTTTTCTTTTTTATATTTCCGACGGAAATACATCAAATTAAAGAGACTGTTTTAGAATGCACAGGGTGAGCAGAAGTTCTTCCCATCCCTGCCATATTCCGGGAATGACTCATTCAAGTGAAATGCAAATTTTCCAGAAACTCTAAGACGCAAGAAAGTAGGAGGTAAACAAAACTGGCTGAATTATTTATGCGACATTCAAAGTGACCATCCATATGGAAGAATTATCAGAGATATCCACTATTCACCCTTTCAGCTCCAAGGAAATGGTAGTATATTACTTCCGAAAATAACCTCGATCCACCAGTCCTAACAGACCAGCCATAACTCAACCCTAATGGCCCACCATCCCACATTGTTTGATTGCAGCCAATTCGAACGCTGTCCATAGCGGGGGGAGATGCATTTTCTGCATATACGCGGAAAAAATGTTACAATATTTTCGGTGCATAACGAGAGATTGTTCATCATATTTATGTTTACTTCCTCGGCTCTCAGGGGCACTCGAAAATTTATACGGAAAATTATTGTTGGTGACTCTCACGACGCAATTTGGATCTGGTCCAGGGGCGGTCTATTTTATCCGGGCAGCCTGCTTGATATACTGGCAATGAACTTCATGAAAATATTAAATGGAGCCCGAAAGTCGTTTTGGTGAACCAGGCCACGGGATTTATGGACAATTATGCTGGAAAATTGTTATTTACCGAAGGGGTGTGATGTAGGTGAACTGATATATATGCAACATTCGAGGTGTAGTGTTCGTTGCCTGCTGGTTTGGCGGTCGGAATTGCATTCTAATGCATCCCCAACCCACTGAGGTTTCGAATGGAATTCGTGGCAATTCAACAGAATCCTTTATCTTCCAGTCAGAAAATTACAGACGCAGACTGAAGTGCCACATAAAAATTTGTTTTCGAAATTAATATTTCTGATTTACAAAAAAGAGTAGGGTACTAATTCAGAGTCAGAGTCAGAATTCTTAGTGGCAAGTTGAAATTGTGAGTTTCAAATTAATATTTTAAATTTCAAGTCGGAATTCTGAGATATCAGTCACAATTAACACTTGCAAATCAGAATTCTGAGATACAAAACAGAATTCTCACTTGTGAATGGGAATTCCGACATATAAGACAGAAATTCTGAGATGTAAGTCAGAAATTCTGAGATATAAGTCAGAAATTCTGAGTTGCAAGTAGAAATCGTGAAATACAAGTAGGAATTCTGGGTTTCAAGTCAAAATTCTGAAGTATAAAGGTCAGAATTCTCACTTGAGAATCGGAAATCTGAGATAAAATTAAAAATTCTCAGTTGCAGGTTAGAATTCTTAGATACAAACCAGAAAACTGAGTTGCAAGATTGTGAATGAATTAGCGAGAGTAGAGTTGGACGAATGACATTCGATTTGTTCAATCCTGTTTAATGTTTAATGGTCAGACATGTTCTTCGAATCACTTACTGGTTTCTTGAGTTGCAAGTTGGAATTCTGAGATATCAGTCACAATTCATACTTGCAAATCAGAATCCTGAGATACAAAACAAAATTTTCACTTGTGAATGGAAATTCCGAGATATAAGTCAGAAATTCTGAGATGTAAGTAAGAAATTCTGAGATATAAGTCAGAAATTTTGAGATGTAAGTAAGAAATTCTGAGATATAAGTCAAAAATTCTGAGTTGCAAGCAGAAATCGTGAAATACAAGTCAGAATTCTGGGTTTCGAGCCAAAATTCTGAGGTACAGAATATCATCTCTCACTTCTAATTGGATTCTAATTCGTCTATCAACAACTCGATTACACTCGCCATTAAATGAGAATGAGATGCAAGTAATCTACATTGATAAGATTGGGCATTTTTAAGAAACTCCAATAAACATTTTTTTATCAAGATTTCATTGAAAACCGAACGACATGGCTTCAATTAATAGTTCCACACAATTTCATCCTTCTAACAGTTCTTGATCATCTTGATTGATTGCTAAAGAATATTAGTGTGAAAGCTCACATATCTTTAGAAACCTTCAAAATATCAGAGACGTTATGATCAAAGTGAGTTTAAGGAAGAATGACCCCTTTTGTGGTTGTCTATCGTAAAAATATTTTTATATAAACCCGAAAACATTGTAAATAGACCCCTATGAGTCTAGGTATGGAAGAGCGTATTATTCACAGAATCTCTTCGAAAAATATCGACCATTCGAGTGGAAATGGAAACGGGAATCCGATCACAATGCGAATCTGCACAATCAACGTTTCCATCAACAAATCTACCTCAATCTAGAACATCTACACCCTCCAAACTTTCGACACGATGCCGTCGCGACGTCTCAATGTTACGGAGATGGAACAATTATCATCATTTATTTGTACAGGCAGGTTTGTCAACAACTTCTTCGCCGGAGTTTAAAGTCGGGAATCGCATCTCCGTTTCCCCCGCATCGCCGAAAATTTAATTCCAAAAATAACAACAATATGCAATTTAATTTCACGGTTTCCTACGCGCCTCATACTTCCGCCTTGTCTTCGTCTTGATATTGATTTTTATCCCTTACAAACCGCAACTACCGGCCTTTCTGAAAACGTTGCCCCACTTTTTTGATCTGTGCGAGGGATATTCCGGGGAAAATTTTGACGGGTCCGGGAATAAGCAGGGATTCTCCTTTTTCCGGGAAAGAGCCGTCTAATCTGTCGGCGACGATTCTTTTTTTAACGGAGGCCGAATTGGGGGCGGAA
Source organism: Coccinella septempunctata (assembly GCF_907165205.1). Lineage (NCBI taxonomy): Eukaryota > Metazoa > Arthropoda > Insecta > Coleoptera > Coccinellidae > Coccinella > Coccinella septempunctata. The sequence continues at coordinate 26,261,035 of NC_058194.1, forward strand.
ACGTGAAGGTCAAGGAATGCTGCATATTCATCTGTAGGAGGTGTTGAGCTCAGACGAGAACTAGAACGATTTTAATGCATAATTGCAAATAATGAACATTCGTAATTAACTACCCGGAAATTATCACAGTTTTCATGAAGATTTAAAAACAAAACAATGAAAAAATTCTTCAATCGGCAGTTCAACCTTTTTTTTTCGCAGAAATTAGATATTTGAAGTAACTTCACCAAACTGACATCACCATAGAACCAATCTCTTCTCTGCGATTGACTCATTTTGAGGATCGAAAATTTAGAAGTGAAAGATGTTGATTTCAAAATCTCCGAAGAGAAAGTGAATTTATTCAGCCAATAAAGTGAACTAAGAATCAGAATAAAACAAAATTAGTATGGTGATGTGTCCGTATGTTCCTGCTTAGACTTTTGTATAGCTCAGCCAAGACCCACTCAGGGTTGAATTGTTACAGAGAAATAGTAAGAGAGTATAAACCTGATATTTCCCTCAAATGATACGTTACAAAACATTGTCACACTTCCTCAGAAATTTTCTTTACTGGAACTGCAGATCCCAGGCTCCCAAGCTGTAAACAAATATCGCCAATAGGCTACTCTAACGATTTGTCAAAATCAGCTGAGCGTTCGTTTCCGTGGGGCACACAAAGCTTTTAATTATCACTGTAAAGAGGCATTTCTGAGAAAGTTATAGTCTAATCACTCTAATCTAACGTCAGGAAGAAGATTTTTTTTTAAAACATGCACAAAATACAAACCTAGACCAAAACAGCATGCGATTCAATGGAGGGAAAAGCTTGTGTGCCCCACGACAACGAACGCTTAGCTGATTTTGACGAATCGTTAGAGTTCTCTATGCTTTCCTTTGCGGACTTTGCATCGAGAAAGAATCCTATGCTTGATGAACACAGCCTATGCGACTCCTAGGAGTTGCCAGAGTAAGACTTGATTAAATTGGTGCGCTCTATGTGACTCTATAGGACCACAGGAAGTATGAAAATATTCACCTTCCTGAAAAAGTTTGAGTAAAGGTCTTTTTAATTTTAGGTTAGGTTAGGTTAATTTTAGGTTTGCTCCCTGTTTCCTGCAGGACATTGCCGAGCTTTTTTGTAACTAGATGATTTTGTTTTTCCTTCGCCACAGAATTTGCACTCGTCAGTTTCTGCTGAACCTATTATCATTAGTTAGTTTCCTAAGACGGAAAGGGAACGTAGCATATTTCACTTGGATTCAGATGATTTTCAAAAAACAAAATGGATTGATTGAGTAGGTTGTTAGAAGAGAAGTTTTAAATAGTCGAAGATCAGAAAGACTGAGAACAACCCAATGGAATCTTTTCTTCATTATCTAAAGTCATAAAAACTATACATCAGTGCTATTGTGATTATGTGGGAGATGGCGATCGAGTTCTCAGCAAACAAGCCAGACATATTGGAGTTAAGGTGCCTACAGATTTCAATGACGTGACGTGGGACCACGTCATAATGCGCATGATTCAAAAATCTAACATACCTACGGTACATCGTTAAAATTGTTCGCCTCAGAAGAATTTAAACGCTCCTGCGCAAATTCGTATGTTAGACTTTCGAATCATGCGCATTATTACGTGGTCCCACATCACTTCAGAGTAATCTGTAGGATATTTCCTAATGAACTGAGGGTGACAAATGGATGACATACGACAACAATGCGAAAACCATCGCGGTGAAAACAGGACTTATGATAATGGAGGTTCTACTGTCCATTTGGTGGGATCAGAAAGGAATAATTCATTATCAGTTGCTTCCATATGACAAACCACTGAATTCAGTTCTCTATATGTCAACGATTTGGCCGTATGAAGATAGCAATTGGCCAGAAATGACACTCCTCTATGTTGACTACCCAGAAAATTCAGGAGCTTTCATGGCAAGTTTTGATACATCCACCAAGCGACCATGGTTTTCTTGCATTTCATAACTCAATGCTAAAAAATTATCATCAAGAGAAGATGGTGGTAATTAGTCGCAAGAGTTTTTCGCATGCAGAGACGGAGATTTTCATGAGAGAGGCATCATGAAGTTACTCAATGATATAGGCAAGAAGAATAAGGTCTCTTTTTTCTGGGTTCCCGGTCACTCGGGAATCGTAGGAAACGAGAAGGCCAATAAACTTGCCAGAGAGAGCGCACAAACGCCACTCACTGGCCCAGAACCCTTCTGTGGTATAGGAAAATGCACCTACAAGAAGGAGTTTATGGAGAAGGAGAAAGCCGAAAGAGAAAAACTCTGGCGGAATCTCCAAGGAATGGATCACTCCAAAAAGTTCCTTCGGAACTTTGAAACTGCTAGATCCAAAAAATATCTGGATCTCAGTAAGAACCAACTACACCTACTCACTGGCTTTCTCACAGGACATTGTCGCCTAAAGAAGCATCTGTTGAGAATGGGTTTGTCGGACATTGACTAGTGTAGATTCTGTGGGGAGGAGGAGGAAACTCCTATTCACCTGGTTACGGAATGCTTTGCCATTGCAAGCCAAAGGAAAGACGAAAAACTTGTAGGAGTGGGGAATTATCCTCGTTGAAGCCGTCCCAGATATTGGATTTCATCAGATCTCTGGATCTGGAAGGCGAGCTGTAAAGGGCGCGATGAAAACAGCTCTGTTAGGGGCCACAATAAACCTTAAGGTCGCAGTGAACTGTAACCCCTTCTCACTACACTATACTATACTACCTTAAAATGGCAACAAATTAAAGAACATTGGACCAAACTGCACAATCCAAAACATGATAAATGAAGTCTTGAAGTTCATAAAAAATAGTTTTGAGGGCCAGCTGTGTTTTGTGTCGTTTTTACCATGTCTACTCAAAACACAGCATTGTGAGGATGTGCAAACTTTTAGTCTCATATTCCTAGTATAATTTTGTTTTAGGAAAGTTTTCTCGTACTAGGAGGTACATTTTAATCAATAATAAGAGTTCCATGAGACAGACTCCTGCTCCAATTTGGGATATTTTCGTGAGAGGCATGCAAGCGAAGACTCTTGAACGCTGTCATCAACACGAAACCCAATACTTCCAATATCGATATCGCCGACAAAAGGAAAACAAAATCGGCAATTCTCCTCCCTATCACCTCCGCTAACTCGCCAATTCGCTCTCCCTCTACATGGATTTCGGCCCATAAACGGGAGGAAATAACCGTTTCCACGACATGGAATATATTCAATGAAGCATATGAATTTTAACGTGGACGATTATGAGATGGAACCAGCGGCACACGCTCGAATTAATCCTCGAAGCCACGTCGAATGTTGAGATCTCGTTCGTCTCAGTCCTGCGGCCTTATTACCATGTGCGCTTTTCGAAGAACGTCATATGGGGTATTCCGAAATGGTAATATGCGAGAGATGAAAGAAATTCGCGTGCCCTCAAGCGCATGATGTTGAATTGTGAAATGGGGAAATTGCCATTAGTCTGGCTCGTACCTCGCTTGCATTTTCCATTATTGCCGAAGTTTTTCATGACCTATCCTCTTTCATTGAATTTCGTACGTCGTACATAGTTGGAAACTTTGATTTTGGACTTTCTGGCAAGATTATGGGGGTAATATGGCGGATTGCGTCGGCTGAATCGCTGAGCGAATCTCCCAGTTGTCTGGGAGGCTGGATGCTTTGTTTATGATTGTCCTGGTCCGCTTCGAGCTGACGCAGTCACCTTTTTTTTGGTTCGTAGATTTCAGGAACTTGGTTGTTTTTCTTCCATGCTCACATGAGATTCAAGTGTGATTGTAGAAAGGATATCCAATTAGATGGGCGAATCTGCTGTGACTGGATTCGTGACTTCGAAAATAAGGACCTTTCAACAATATTTGAAGCCTTTTTGGTTGAAACATTCAAGCTTCAATAAAAGAAGATTTATCAGTAAGAAAAGCAAACCGAAATACACTGCTTAATGTATAAATTTCTCTTCATACGTAGCTCTTGTCACTTTTTACTCACTCTGTATATACAATAAGGACCTACCTAAGAAGAAACGTTCGTGCATTTCATGAGTAAGAACCAATAAAAGAAGCTTGACATAAAATTGAAGTTTTCATTCATTCAAGAATTTGAAGATGAGAGCATAGAAGTTATACAGAATAGACATCCTATACAGGGTGACAATTTAAAACTTGCCAGGCCAATTATATCGCAACAGGGATGTTTTCAGAGAAAATGCCGGAACAGGTCAATTTTTATTCGGAGGGGGACATATTTTGAGCAGAATTGTAAGCCAAAATCTCCTCAACCCTAGGTGTAGGAGCTATCACCCCTAAATTCTTAATAGGGAATAGAGGGTGAGTTACACCTCAACTGGAAGACCATATGTCCAGAGGGACATATGAGGGGTTCAGAGATGAAGTGCACCAAGTCCCTGCAGCCTAGTTTTGAGATAAATGGCTCAGAAGTTGTTTATCACCAATTAATTCAAAAGTGACTTCTCTAGATTTTAAATGGTTAGAATGTCAGCATATGCTAAGAATAATAATAAATAAAGAAGTCACTTTTGAATTAATTGGTGATAAACAACTTCTAAGCCATTTATCTCAAAACTATGCTGCATGGACCACAGATTACAGTAATTACTCTGTAATCTGTGGCATGGACTTGGTTCACTTCAGCTTCGAACCCCTCATATAAAGTATTATGTAGAGACATAATACTATTGTCTTCCAATTGAGGTATAGCTCACCCTCTGTTCCTTATTAAGAATTTAGGGGTGATAGCTCCTACACCTAGGGTTGAGGAGATTTCGGCTTACAATTCTGCCCAAAATATGTCCCCCTCCGAATAAAAATTGACCTGTTCCGGCATTTTCTCTGCAAACATCCCTGTTGCGATATAATTGGCCTGGCAAGTTTTAAATTGTCACCCTGTATAGGATGTCTATTCTTTATAACTTCTATGCTCTCATCTTCAAATTCTTGAATGAATGAAAACTTCAATTTTATGTCAAGCTCGTTTTATTGGTTCTTACTCATGAAATGCACGAACGTTTCTTCTTAGGTAGGTCCTTATTGTATATACAGAGTGAGTAAAAAGTAACAAGAGCCACGTATGAAGAGAAATTTATACATTAAGCAGTGTATTTCGGTTTGCTTTTCTTACTGATAAATCTTCTTTTATTGGAGCTTGAATGTTTCAACCAAAAAGGCTTCTAATATTGTTGAAAGGTCCTTATTTTTGAAGTCACGAATCCAGTCACAGCAGATTCGCTGTGGGGGTGATAACCCCTACACCTAAGATTGAGGAGATTTTGGCTTACCATTCTGCTTGAAACATGTCCCTCTCCGAATAAAAATTGACCTGTTCCGGTATTATCTCCGAAATCATCCTTGTCGTGACATAATTGGACTGGCAAGTTTTCAAATTGTCACTCTGTATTCTATATTCAATATTGGGTTACCAGAGCATTCTAACTACACTTCTGCACACTGCAACTAAACAATTGCGTGCACCTGGAGACAGAACCACATATTTGTTAGCGCATTTGAACCGTCTGTGATCAAAATTTCGCGCAACTATCACACAACTGAAAAATTGTATTTCGGCAGTTCGAGTAGCTGAGCTCTGAAAACATGTTTGCACGAAATATAACAAAAAACACCGAACAGTCACGTTTTCATCTCGAACTAACCTACTAACATCTGGTTTCCTTTTAGAGAAAAAATTCCCTAAGAGCTCAAAACGACGCTCAAACATATAGATCATAGACTTTGAGGAAAAAATATAAAGCCTAGTATTTCCATCCATCCAAAGTCACCCTGTTTGCCGATACGAACTCAACTTTTCGCTAGGGCGATAACTATAACGGCCCGATATCATAACAATCACTCCACTCTATATCGTGCCATAAACACTTCCCAAAATGGAGGGAAAAGGTTCCGCGTACGTGCCTCAGTAGCTATATCCATGGCGTCCTGTTCCAATTCCGACAAACCTCCATGTACGCGCCAGAACGCACGAAAAAATATAGGGGTTGATAATGCAAATACTTCAATATATTTGTGCGGGCACGAGTTCCCTTTAATGGGAAAAGTTCTAGCCTGGTCCTATCAGTATTCTGCTAGAATGAGGGACAGGGATTACGATAATCAGAAAAGACTCTATTTGGCTCGGATTCGTCCTCACAATTATTCATGGCGGATTCTAACGGAAAGAATGGAGATTGGAAACTTCTAATAGATGAAAATTGGATTTCGGGTATCCGAGTTATAAGGAGGATGTAGCTAGTTAGGAGTGCCCATTGGTATTCGATCATCCTTCACTGGGGAAGTTTCCTGACTGGAAACTATTTGTTCTGAATGTACGACCTTCATTCCCACTCCTTGCACATAAAGGACCATTTTAAGTTTAAAGCTCTGATCTCTGATCATCAAATAATGTTGCCTTTTCAAGTTCAACTCATAGCCAAATTGATATAACATGGTGAAAGATGAAAGAGACTGCGAAAACTATAAATCTTCATAAAAAATCTGCTTTGTTTTTTATTCGAACGATCAGGTATAAACAACATGCACAGGATGTGTAATGTCAAAGCTACTTGCACCTGAATATTCATGGAGTGAATGCAAATTCATCTCCGCAAAGGTAAACTCAATCAGCTTCTGGTGCAGAGAGTTTTCCTTGAAATACACCCTGAATACACATCTAGGTATAGATATGTGTGCATGATAGAAATGAGAAAAATATTTCGATATGTTCAATTCTTCCCTTGAAGGTCCATACAATCGACTTATACTAGGATATATTGAAAAATTCTTAATCTACTATAAAACCAGACAAAATTCCAATGTAAAAATATTTCATAACTCAACATATTCTCCTCTTAATTGGATACATTTATTACAGCGAACCTGCAACGTCTCTAGACCTTACGAAAAAATATTTCTTCTTGCTCTGCAAACCAGACCTCCACAGCTTTTATTACCTGCTCGTTGAAAGAATATTTACGACCTTTAAAACTTTTTTTCAGTTGAGGAAAGAGATGATAGTCGGATGGAGCCAAATCTGGTGAATAAGGGGGTGTTCTAGTTATTCAAACCATAAATCACGAATTTTCTGCATGGCAACATGAGATTTGTGTGCAGGGGCGTTGTCCTGCAAAAACAAAACACCTTTGGATAGCTTTCCGCGTCTTTTCTCTTTGATTTTTTCCGTAGATTGGTCAGTAATGGCGAATAGCAATTTCCTGTTATTGTTCTACACTTATCCAAAAAATCAATCATGATTACTCCATGGCAGTCCCAAAAAACTGAAGCAAGAACTTTTCTAGCAGATTTTTGGACACGAAATTTCTTATGTCTTGGAGAACCAGAGTGTCGCCATTCCATCGATTGTTGCTTTGTTTCTGGATCGTAGATATGTACCTACCTAAGTCTAGTCCATAGTAACAATTTGGTTTAAGAAGTCACATTGTCTTCAAATCGAGCACAGATCGAACGCGATGCTTCTTGCACGCTTTTGGTCAACATTCAAACATTTGGGGATCCATTTTGCAGCAATTTTTCTCATGTCCAAATTGACGTGAACTATATGATGAACGCGTTCGTATGAAATATTCAGTGCTTCAGATATCCGTTTTAGCCCAATTCGACGGTCTGATAAAATCATGTCATGAACTCGATATTTTCGGGGACTGACAGAGATCGGTCATCATGTTCAATGGAAAATTCACCTCTTTTGAAGCTTGCAGACCAATTTTTCACGGTCGAAGGACATTGATCACCAAGGGTATTAAGCATATCTTCGTAAATCTGCTTACCTCTCTTAAATGAAAGTACTTGATGATGGCTAGATACTCAAATTTTTCGATTTTCACAATTTCGGTGGACATCTTCTTTATTTTAATTTGTTGAGTTACTCTGGTTTACTTTTTTGACCTCAAACTTCACACTGACACTTCCAATGAGTTATTGTTCGTTGCTATGGTAACGCAATATTTTTTTATGCATGGAACTGGTCTAGGATTACTAGATATCAATACATCCTCGTATTTAATTATCTTATAGTCTGAAAAAAATGGCATTGATTATCTGAAGTTCAAATCTACTTTATGGATCTAAATAGAATCGATTCAGATGCTCGAGAACTGAGTTTTTCATCAATTAACTACTGACAGTCGAACAGAGACCATGAAAACACTATATACTCAGTGATCTAATAAAAAAAGACATCCTTGCGGAAGATAAACATTTCTATCGTCTCCTATAATCGTTCCCTCCCTGCTGTTCCTCGCTCAGAAAATATCCCATTTCAACGACTTCCCTCAACTCGCAAGAATACAGTTTTATCTACTTGTCGTATGCCATACAAGATGAGAAAGCCGCATCGATATCCCTTGGGTGCCACCTCTTTTAACGACATGGTGGGCTGATAGTATTTATGACACAATAAACCCTGTTATTTCTGCGGGTTTTCTTTTAATTCGTTTTCTCCTTTGTTCGGAAAGGGTTGCGAGGCGAGATCGTGAAAATAAGGGAAAGAAGTTGGCGACCGAAATCTGTAATGAGATAATCGGATCATCTCATCTCTTCAGCACCGCAGAACCCTCCAGTTATATTTGCTTTATTACAGTGCGTAATTCGAAGACGAAATTCTCAGTCGAGGAATGAAATATTCTGTTTTTGCTCATTCAGGATAATCCTTCGTGAAGCCCTGTCGGAATTATTCAGAAATTCTGTTCTTCATGAAGAAAGGTCCATGAATATCCCAGGCACAGAATGGTTAGAGTCATTCGGGTTAGCTGAGCGCATTGGGTAAGTGTGCGCAGTGCGTATATCTCGACTATGCAATGTATGAAAGAGGGGTGCATTTGGGTGAAGCAAGGGTGCAGAATCGCCATATTAGTTTTTCATAGGAGTGCGCCGTGCCACGTTTCTTTAACTTTTTATATGCAATCAATCAAATTCACTAGTTTTCTTGTTAATTTTTAGCATCTCTGCTAATTCTGCCAGGTCCAAGTTCCGAGTCCGAGTGTTAAAAAATATTTTATTCGATCATGGGCTTATTATTCTAAATATATAATAAAAAATTTTAGGTTCTCTTAGCTTCTCTATAAGAACGTCAATTCAAATTTTGGCTTACTGGGGAAAGTGTGCGCGGGTAAGTGTGCGCATAGATTGATTATGTGGGCATTAGTTCAGTGAAGAATAAATTACGATATTGTTGATTTTCTTGGTTAAGACTAGATCAATATTGTCCTATTTGTTCAGAAAAATATGAAGAGCCACCAACAGGGGAATGTATCAAGTGTTGTGTTCACAAGGAATTGTGGCACGAACAATAATTCAGTGCTTATAAAAAGGCGCTTCTGTATTGACAATAAACAGCATTTCTCTAATATTGTAACATTTTGATGAAATTATTATTTGTTTTGATAGTGTTCTTCACTAAGCACTGCGTTCACTTACTCCGTGAGGGTGCGCACACTTACCCGCAATACGGGGCATGTGAACGCACTCCGACTTTCACCATTTAATTTCTTTTTGCGGAAAGAAAACGTTTTTGTTTGTTGGCTTTTCGATGTTTTTTTATAGATTACAAAATTCTCTATCTTATGAATATGTTTTAATTTTCCTAGCTTCAACATTTGAAACAGGGTATGGCTTGAAAGGCAAAAATGCGCACAGTTGCCCCGAATGACTCTACAGGGTGTTTTCGAAGGTGAGCCTTTTGCACACATGGTCTGAAAAATCTTCTCACTCGTTATTGTGTCATGTCTATAATTCATGAAAACTCATTATGCATATATAGGGAGTTGCGCACCCTGAAATACGAGCATCTCCAAGAATATACAACCAAAAAATACAACCTGGCTTTCGCCATATATGTATATTTATTCGGTTAGGTTAGGGCATAACGTTTCTCGCCGATGCTGAAACACTAAAACCGAATAAGTGGTTGAGAGTAGAATGAATATTTCAATTCCACCTGTACGCCACTGAAGCCGATCACGGATTCCGTCCGGTGCCCCCACGTGAATAACAAATGGGTATTATGGCGGAACTGGATTGAAATTCTTGCCGAAAATCCGGAGGAATGTCAGAGAAACGGATGTGGGGGCAACTTGCATCAACTGCTGTATGTATCTCAAAGACAGCGAAATATAAAGGGAATAATAAATTGGAAAATGTACATCGCTGATAAAAGACAGGGCCGACGCTGACGGTCGAGGAATAACAATCGACAGGAGGCACCACGTTTCTTGTTGCCGGTCACATAACGAAAAAGATTGATTGAAGAGATAGAAGAAATTGCCACGGCTTAAGCCAGTAAGGAGAGTTCATTTGAATACAGAGTGCTTTCAGAAGGTATAAGTCATTTCACCAAAAATTGTCTATATAATATATTCAACATGGCTGAGCTACAACCCCTAGTTCGACAAAATTTCTTTAAATTTCAAGTACGGCACTGTGGAAGAAAAAAATAAATATATGGCTGGACAATGAATGGTTCCGTACCGAGTCTACCGGATTAGTTGCATCAGGTCACTTGAAAAATTGTTGTATAGTACGATTTAAAGTGTAGAAATTGAGAGTTTATTGAAATTACCTATGTTGACAAAGAGCAATTATTGTTTCTCTATTTCATCCCATTTTTACGACGATTGTTGGATGGTTTGAACAAGAAGAATATTGTGATGACAGTTGTGGATAATTTAGACGTATTTTATTGGTGAGATTTTTAAGGACTTTTCAATTTTTCTACATTTGGTCCTAATTATTTTTATTGAAAAATATGACATTTTCGTGTCTGCTCCAAATTCTTTATTTAAAATTGCTACATATGTTTCGGCCCTTACAAAATTAGGGCCATCTTCAGGCATCTGCAGACAAATACAAAGATGTACGAAAACAGTAATAAAATAAAAGAAAGCAACAAAAAAGTACATGGAAAGAGAAAACAACAGTACAAAGACAAAAAACCTTAAAGGGATGCACATTTGCATCACCACGCCATACCAGGCCAAGCTGAGGGATCTATATAGAATCACAAAGCCAGTCTTCTCTTTCAACGTGGTCCATAGAGATGTATTTAGCCACTAAGCAACTGGCTGTACCTTGAATCACAAATACAAGAAATCATTCTAGTGTGAGGAGAAGACAAGTGAAATAAATTAAATTATACGAAAAAAATCTTATCTTTCGCTATGTCGGAATAACTATCGCGTGCAATTGTCATCGGCGTCGTAAAAATGACGAAAAACAAAATGTGTCGTGCAAAGGAAATAAGTTTATCCTTTTATCGGGATTGGCTGGGGAATTCTGAATATTCTCCATCGATTCCGTGGAACTTGCGAACGACAAAAGTTTTCTGGGTTGAATTCTTAAAAAACTATCCCGAGAAAGCGATAAAAATATATAAAAAGGTCCTGCCAGTGGAGGAAATTGAATCATGGTGTCCTTATGTTTCCATTCCTACGTCAGGAATTATGTCGATGCGAATTGGCTCTATCGCAACTTCGGTCTTCGGCTCGAATCAACTTTATTCCTTATTCTCAACTCGTTTCGTTTTTTTTTTGCTTGTTCCGGAAGCTCTCCATGCGGTCGCTTTGACTTGGTCGGTATGACATTCATCCGGTTCTGTTATGGCTGCGATCTGATTAATATCGATGGTTCAGTTAGTGTGAAGATCGAAATTTCGTATACTGGGTGACATAAGAAGTTTTACACTCACAGGAATTATTTCTTCAACTTGTTTCAAGGCAACAGAAATATATAAAAATAGCTGTATGGTGAGAAGGTCAACGTTCAATCTTCAATTACCTACCAATTAGCAAAATGCAATATTTCTAGGAAGGATATAGAATAAAAAATTACCTAACATTCTATCAAGCCTACTATTGTGCACTATTTCGAAATAGTGGTCAATAATTTTGGTTACCCTCGCTAATGTCATACTCGGGATAGATCAACCTACTGATCTTCAAATATAGACTACTCAAAAAAAGTAGATATTTGAAAATATCAAGACAAGTTTTTTTAAATGAAGAACTGAAACGACACAAATTCGATAAGTTTCATCTAGACCAACTACAACAAAAGTATAGATCGGCCCACGAAAACTACCTTAAGTGAATCCAAAAAAAAACAGAAGATTAAGAATTATTTGAATGTATTATGGTACCTATATGTCCTATATCGAAAGTGATAAAGAAAAAACCGTTGAACCCTTTTTGAGGATTATAGTAATACACGATTTAGAACATAAGTTCATTAGAAAAAGACCATTTATTTGTTTGTGTACATCTAATCCCCAGAAAATACTGCTCTATATTTCAAGTGCACCTTATACATCAGTATTTCTTTCAAAGTCAATTTTATCATAGTGCTGAATGAATTCTGAGACGGCTCACCCTGTAGAAAACAATTTCCGAATGAATTAAGGACTGAAAGACTTTCCAAATGGGGTTTCACCTAACATTTTTTGTATTTTACAAATAAAACATACTTATATGCTGTCACCACACGTAAGGAGGTGTAAACCTCCTACACCAATGACGTAATTATTTTGAAATTTCCATGGAAATTCTGACAATTTGAAAAACACTCGACCAGATTCAGTATTTTTCTCGAAATTCGACGAATTTTAATGATATATTCTAACTTTTACTCATTTTGCTCACTCAATAGTGTGAAGTATAATACAAGGAAATGAATATATGAAATAACACTTATATTTGACAACTATAAGCATATTCCCTCCATTGAGATATGAATATTCCTCCAAATGAGGAAATTTTAAGTCGGAAAATAATTTGCTGGACTTGCATATACATATTTATATATTCATCATTCAACTGCTTTCGACCAATAAGTAGTATCTGAAAAAAAATGCGAGCTACAATAACTCGCTAGAATAAATCGAGAAATAGTCTTTGATTTATTTACGAACAGAATATCAAGGTGGCTCTACACTTCCGTGCAAGCCGGTTGGCCGAAAGGGAACAGTCCATTATTGTAATTGAGGGGAGTAATGTAACTTGCATAATTTTGACGTTCTGAAATTAAGTTGATATTGATATGTAATTATTGTGAATGTTTTGTTGAAAAGATGAAGACAGATAGTGAAGATGAATTATTATGTACATCTCCAGAAATAAGACAAGCGTTTAATGTTACCATTTAGAATTTATTGGCAGAAAAATCCCGAAACAAATATAAAGGTGTATACAAAAATTTTCGAGGTTGGTGTAGCAGTGAGAACATGAAGTAATCGTTCACAGAGAATGTTCTTCTGTCATATTTTAGTCAAATTAGCTCTAAATATTATAGAGCATCGGATTTTCTGAATCCACATCATGTTATAAGAAGCACACTCAACATAAGGTGACTATTAAGATTTTCAATAAGTTATTTGTCTGTACTTGTATAGTTGTCGATTCTATTCCTACTTGGAGAGAAGTTTCTAGAACAGTTTTTGAGTTTTTCTCGTACATAATACGTGGGTAACTCGGCTATGTTTTTTACAGAAACTATGACTATGGAAGTCAGATGGAGGATCTCCTGTTCCCAGAATCGTATAATGAGGGTGAGTTTTCCACTGCTTTCTATTCAGTTCATCGAATACTTCTAATTTTGGAGGAATTGTATTCATCTGATGGGGTGATGTAGAAACTTCGTTGAACATTTGAAATCCTTGCGAAGTGAATGATTTGAATGTTAGTTGAGGTTTTTTGGAGAAAGAGAGATATTAATGAATAATCTTGGATGTTCAGGTACAATTCAATGCATATTAACCCATATTCTCAATGAGAATAAGAAATATAAGTATGAATCAGGGCAGTGTAGGTGGAGGGCAAAAATCACCCTTGTCTGAGAATTTTAAACAGCAGTATGCTGTACGGGGTGTTTCAAATTCGATACCCAGTCAGGGGATCTCGGAAACTAAAGAGCTGAAGCAAAACAGATGGTTTCTGACCTAATTTTCAGGAAAAAAGGGATGGTACAAATCTTAGCTCCGTTTCTGATACTTTTATGTGTAGATATATAGACTTCCAATCCTTATACAATATATCCTTGTACAACCTCAAAACATAGCTGTGATTGCCGTAGGCCACACAAAATTAGTTTCACGAAAACAAAGCTTAGGAAGAAACAACTCATGCAGACTTTAATATCCCTTCAGACAGCCAATCTCTCTCGTATTCCCAGAAAAAAAAAACAACTCCTTCCCGGTTTTTCGTTCTCGCACAATATGACGTTCTATCCTGTTTACCTTCCTGTTCATGTAGGAATGCTTCCAGGCTCAAGACTTACTATAAATTATTTTCAGAGATTTGCATCATAATGCCCGAGATATGAGATGAAACGAAATGGCCCGTAGCCTTGTAATCTGCAAGAGCTATGCATGCGGCACGGGCTTTTTCGTTTTAAAATTCATAACAACCTCATGAATCGACTTATTGCCGGTGAATTATGTATCGAGTTCCTTTTGAGAATAATGGTATGAATATGTGAGTATATCAAAGCGGAATTCCGACCAGATATAATGACGGAAAACATTTCAGGAATCTTGAGAATTTTAACTTTTTCCTCTTGCCCAATATATTCTATTGGATAAGAAAAAAGCGGGTCCTTCATTCATTTCCCAATCGCTGTACAATTTGTTTTTTATCGGAAATAGCTAAGGACTTATAATACATTTTGAATATTTCATTTTTTCAGACATTTACACTCAAATCTGGTTTCGAATGTTGGTTACGAAATAGTCATTTTCCTGACATGTGCGCAAAGTGTTACTCAATAGGATCTCAAGTTTATTTCGACCACAGGCCCCTCTTCTTATTTCTAAAGCCTCCATCTCAATCTTGCTCACCATTTGTAGCGAATTAAAAACAACTATAGCAACGGATATATCCAAAAGTTTGTCATAGGCATAGATATAGAGACGTGGACTGAGCTTTACTAACATGACATTTTCTATTTTATAGAAAGAGAGAAATGATACTCGGACCTTTACCTGTCTCTTTTCTGTTGGCATACAGGTGAGTGCAGACCAATCAAAATTCTAGAAAAAAAAACCTAGCAGGCCTAATACTCAGTTTCTCTGTCACTTTTTTTGACCGTATTTCATGCAAAGATAGAAAGGGAAGGCACAGACTATGTCTCTATGTTTATGGTCATAGGATACGACTCTTATCCTATTATTCCGAATTACAAATAATAGTTATTTATATACAAGTGAAAGTTTAACCCACGAAACTGAAAGGAGAGTAAAAAGTAGATAGATAGTATATAGTGGTTTATGTTTCAAGACTTCAAGCGTTTAGGAACAGTGTCTAAGAAATATTGAAGTTTATCATGCTTATTTTTTCTAAAATATTTCGGTAATTTAATTTACGTTTGTCCATTGGTGAATTGGAAGTGTTACCCCATTTTTGCGAATATTCACTTCCTATTTCAGATTATGTTAATGCAAGCAACTTATAGGGACGTTGATATTCCAATTCTCATATATCTTCATTTTCTTCGCCACATCCGACTGAACCCAATACGATAATTTACCTTCAGCATCTGGCCTCTGAGAGCTTGCTACGATAAACAACCTAAACTTACAGCCCCAATCAAATCTGAACGGGAAAATTAATATAACAACTCAAAAATAATGACCCTTAACGAAACTAGCTATTTCCCCTGAACTCCGCTCACCAGCGGCAAAATAACCGTTGTTTATAAACCTTACGCCTATACTTGTACATTGCACGCGGCTTAAGTTCATCAGTATTGCGCAAGGGGGTTCATATATACATATATACAAACAAACTTTGGACATTACGTGACTGCCAAAATTGTCCCGGAATTCCCGGATTCGGGATAATGTATTGGGAGAGCGTGCCACACGGAATGTACGCGTTGCAGGTAATTGTCATTTGTTGCCCAACTCCAAGATAGGTAAACGTCACCTATGAGGGACCGAAACGCCATTCGGTACGGTTAAAATGGCGATTTGTGGTTTTCTTCTCGATTACTCTACGATATCTCCAATTCCATTCGCACAAATTGACGCAGTAGTAGCTACATGACCGCTGTTTTATTGCTCGTCAAAATGCATGTGAAAAGCTGTTTGAAAACCTGCAGCGACCGCTTTGCGTTACCTTCGGACTCATCAATACTGGTTTCTGGTTTTTCTGCCACTCAGTATAAAATTATAATAGTAGTTCCGTTACTACTTTTGTTGAAAATATTAACATTATCATTCCAATCATATTTTACCTTTCGTCTTCTTTCTCTTGACAAAATTGTTTGTAGATTTTATTTCTCATACGAATATCTACAAACCGCCACTGGTTGAGGATTGCACTATCCACACGGGGGCGGATGGGCTACCTCGAACCGGCCCTGGAATTTTCACCCAGACCGGCCCACTTCAAGAACGAAAAAAGTACTTTTAAGGTGGGGGTTCAGTGGAGTAGCTAGCATGAGTTGCCTTGAAAAAGACATTTTGAAGAGCAGCCCCTAAAGATGACACCTTAAAAGCAATTTTCAAATTTTTTTTTACAATTCAGAAAACTGTCAAAAAATTGAGCAGACATTTTGTGGGAGCGAGAAGGCGATGAAAAAATTGGGCCATGTTCCCATATAATCGCAAGGGATATTAAAAAACACCTCTAAAATCGTTTCGCGAGAATTTTTTTTCCTTATTCATATAATACTTACGAGAAATTAATTTTCGATTTCCTGCTTTAAGTGAAAGTTTTCACCTAGTTGGCGAAACACCTAAAAAATTTTTGTTGCCTATATAGAACTACTCAATTTGATTTTTGTCCGTTTTCTGGTTTCTAAGAAAAAAATTGAACATTTCTTTTCATATGCTTTCTTCAGGAAGCTGTATATAAGCATGGGCTGCTCAAAAAAAAAATATTATATGAAAGACCCACTGTTTTTTCACTATAAATCGACCCCCAAATTAACTTCTCCTTTACGATCTGCATTATGTTAGTTTTATATTCATTTCAATCCATTCTATTCAAAACAACTCTGAGTAAATAGAATCAACGGAAAATGTATCCATGTTGTCTATAGGTATGGTTGAAAAAATTAAAATTTCGATTTCAAACATCCTCAGGGTAATTCTGAATGAAATTGGTGGAATCTTAAATGAAAGAAATAGTCTTTATGTACCATTAATTTCTAAGCCAGTCGACACTGAAGAATTTTCACTAATTTGGAAAATGGTTTTTTAGTTTTTTACCATAATACCTTTCTACGATTATGTTAGATAGTTTTTTTGATCTTATTTTTATATACCTTGAAATATCATCATATTGATTATATTCACTTCAAGATTTTGCTAAACGAATAAGGTGCAATCCAGTGACCCACTTACGTAAGACACCCAATATTCCTACATAAATTTTGAAGAAACATTCATACATATTATTCAAAACGTAAATAAAATCTATAAACCATTGATGCAGCAACTAATTAAATGGCCATTAAGCTAAACACACCTTATGTTGCTAGTTTCGTGATGTGGAAAACACAAAAATTTATAATAATGATAATTTTGACTGTAGAAACAAGAAAATTGAGTTATAGGAGTTTTTTGTTGAGAAATAAGAATACTTATATAACTCGTTTCAGTGTAGATTATATAAGGAGCTAGATCTCAAAGAAGAGACCTATGCTGTCAGAAAATATATATTTTCTCAATAGCCTCAACCTTTTTTAGGAGATTTTCGTTTTACATAATTGAATTGCAATCTATGCATCTTCAAATACTGAGTTGGCCGACATAGATTCTATTTTTCCTATAGCGAGCAAGCTTCTGTCAAATAATATTAAATAAAGTAATAAAGAAATGTTTGGTAGTGTGATATTAAAAACAGAGGTTTAATATCACATAACTAAACTTTACTTTCACACCACGTGTCCCATGGACTGGCAAGTTCAGCATAATAATCATACAATCACGTGTAGAGTTTTTTGCAACTTCTGTATTTCATTACGTTTCAAGCCAACCTGTTTATGCCAGTTGTTCAGGAGTAATTTAATTTTATCAATATTATTTTCAAAACTTATCGAAAAATATATTTAATGGTAGTTTTCCCAACATTCATTTTGAATTGGTTTTCAATATTTGTAAAAATAAAAATATCGACGTAAAATATGTTCCGCCGAAGACAAAAAAAATGATACGAACTGGCCAGCCCTCTGGTCCAACAATCGACCGGCCCACCGGGAATCTTCCCGGTTTCCCGGTGGTCCCATCCGCCCCTGTATCCACATCTCGTTTTATTCTCCGTTGTCTGCTCGTCCCTGTATCAGGAGCGATAATTACAAATGGACGCTACTGCTTCTGTGCAACTATCCACAATTTAGAGTTGCACAGCAAATGTCTCGGAAACATTCGAATTCCCCTATACTTACGCATTCTTGGTGCCTAATGTTTCAAGAATGAAATTTAACGAATCGCCTACCACTATACCTAGTGAAAAATTCACGTTTGCTCGACGGAAATTATAAATAAATGTACCGGAAAACAGCACACGATGATTAAGCGGAGGGGAGAGGAAGTTTTTTATGTACCTATAATTAATTTTCATTCCTCTTCTCATACTTTACGAAATTATATAATTGAGAATAGCACAATTGGCAAATTTTTCGATATGATAAGATATGAACAGATTTGGCGCTGTAACTCTGCGCAATTTGTGGGAATTACCTATATTTCCGGAACTGGCCTATAAATCATGACTAGAGTTGATTCGGGAGAACATACTCGTATATGAATACAAATAAAGGGGCTACATAAAGAGATATATAGATGGGTGCGCCACCTATTGTCAGGTAGGCGGATGAGGTACCTAGGCCGCTCATTCAATCTGCAGATCTCTGCCAAATGGATATGAGTGCCAAGGGTCTTCACAAAAGAATCAAAAAAGTGTAAATTCTAACAAAGTTTCATTTTTTCTCAAGTGTTCAAAATATTCAAACACAAAATTTAGAAAAAAATAACAAGTCATCAGTGGTGCATCGATGACTATAACGAATAATTGTCACTCCAACCACCACCACCAACTCCATCACTTTACCTGTTCCTGTTGGAGTAAAACCTGAGTGAAACTTGAAGTTGATCTGCCTTTCGTGGTTTCAGTTTTACTTGGCCTCATCAGGCCAACAAAACTATTATTTCGATTGAGAAGGTGTGAAATTTTGAAAATACAGCAAAACCATGTGGTTGAGTCAGTCACCACTAGTTAACGTGTGGCTCTTGTTTTAACCTTTTTGTCTTGGCTTTCTGTAAATGTAAATCCCACACGAAGTAGGGTTCTGTAAGGATCCATTTAGCCCATGTTGAATGTATTTGCATCGGTGATTCACATTGAAAAGGTTACCATCTATTTAAAAGGATAAATATTCAAAAACATTGAGATCCTCAGCTGAGAGGTGAATGAGGTTATATCAGTAAGCAACTGGTGCCAAGGCATTTCGATACTGAAGGACAGAGTGAAGGTAATGGAAAAGGGCATCAAGGCTAGCACCTGCTTGACATAATCCCTTTTGTGGGCTTGGGAAACACCAATATGATAAACCATTGATCAACACTGCGGGACAATTAGGACTTCTGACGGTTAACTACCAGTACAAATATCTTCATGGAAAAGTCAGCAGATCAGGTGTAGGCTTTGAGAAACATCTGAACATATAGTATGCAAGAACTGACTGGCCTCAGGATCGAAGAACTGAGATAGTGGAACAAAGGGGTTATAGATTTAAAAGGCCTTGATCCAATCGAAATAATAATACCTTGAAAACTACCCTGTATTCTGGCATGAAGCATCACCCCGATGCTGGCACAGTAGGGTAATAAAACGTAACAAATATTCCGTGGTAATAAATAGGTTTTCATTGGACTTAGAGAAGAGACATATATGTTCAATTTTCTTGTCGATATACCTACCATCAAACCGTCGACAACTCATCTTGTGATACTCCGTTCATTCTGTGGAGATTCCATCGATTCCTGCCGCATATTCCCGACGCGCCAGGCGCCATGACAATAATCGGATCTCGGAAAGCCATCGCCTACTAGTTTAGTGCAACGCATTTCGGTTTGACACTACCACTGCGACATATTGCATGGTGGTCTGCGGAAGCGCCATCATCTGCATACTTTACGACGCTGAAGTAATTCGCAGCATACTGCGGCTGCCTCCATGGATGCGGTCGGAAATTTTTCGAACGCGGCCAACAATGGACGCGGCCGGTTGAATCGAACGTTGGGAGTTTGACATTCGGTGCGATAAATACGTGTTGTATACGCAAATGCGACGAGATATTGAGATTCCACGGATTTTGGATTCGAAAGGAAAACATTCAATTCATTGCGTAGAAGTATTTGGATGCATATTTACTCACTAGTATTCCCCTAGGTTTCGAATGTCGAAGTGATGAAGAGATATTCAAAGAATTAAACTAGATGAACAAATTTATAAGGATATGATGACAATAATTTACATATTGAACATATAAAGGTTCATTCATTAATTCGTTCGTTGCTGAATCTCGTTCCCGAGAATAAAAAAAACTAAGAACCAGAATATCGATGCTCTCAAATTTATAATTTCTTAGCTCTACTTGGACTGTGTACCCTCCTGTGACTGAAGAGACCCAACCTTGACCTACAAATCCTTCCACACTAAGGGCATGAATGAATAGTCACCCACCAGATCTGGACACCGCTGTATTCTTCTCGAGTCTCCATTATAACTGTCTACAAAAGACCTCCACTGTGATCTGTCTAACGCTAGTTGTTCCCAGCTATGATTATCATTAACTGATTTTAGGGATTGATGCAATATATCCTCAAACAGCTTGTACTGGCCGCCTGGTTTCCGAGCTACCTCTGTGAATTCGCCATACAGAGCTATTTTGGGGAATCCTGTGTCTTGCATCATCGGAATGTGGCCGCTCCATCTGAGTCGGGCCCTCGTTACTTGAGTCTCAAGTGTTTTACAACTCGAGCGCTGCAAGACTTCTGCATTCGTAACTCTGTGAGACCATCTGATGTGCATTATTTGTCTTAGATAACGTTGTTGCGTTTGTTGAAGCTGTTTAATGTGTCGCATGTAGGGAGTCCAGCTTTCGCTTCCGTAAAGAAGCGTTGGGAGGACCACTGCTTCGTAAACAGCTGTCTTGGTCTTCAGATTGAGGTCGTAATTTTGAAGCACTCTGTCCTTTAGCTAACAGAAGGCCCGTGATGCTGAACTGATACGATTCAATTTGATAGCTTCATACACTCTAAATATGTTATCAGATATCATGTAGAGGCAAGCTTTTAACTATAGTCTATAGTTATAGTTAGTTAAGGAGGATACGTTTCACTGCAACCTTAAGGTCTATTGTACCCCCATCAGAGCTGTTCTCACAACTGCGTCATCTACAACAGCTCGGCATCCAGCTCCAGAGCTCCGACCAACTCCAATATCTAATAGGGCTTCAAGGAGGTCAAAGTCCCCATTCATACTATAATTTTATCGTCCAAGATATTTCCTGCGTAGGCTTGTAATGGTGAGGCATTCTACAAGTTTCCTCCTTTTCCCCACAGAATCTACACTTGTCAGTTTGTGATGAGCCCATTATCATCATGAACTTTATAAGGAGACTATGTCCTCAGTTCCGAATACTTCTTAGATCTGGCAGTTTTAAAATTCTAGAGGAACTTTTTGGAATGATTCCTCCAGTGTGCTTCTCTTTTGGTTTCATCCTTCTCCAGAAACTCTTTCTTATAGTTGCATTTTTCCATACCACAGAAGTTTGTTAGCATCTCCGTTTGCTTTGATTCCTAGAGTGACCTGGAACCCGTACTAAGGTGACCTTGTTCTTGTTTCATTGAGTTTCCTTCGGCACTCTTATACAAGCTTTTAGTGGATGACATAGGAGTTCAGTACTTTAATATAGACTATCAGAATGGACCACTAGGTTACATCCTTGAAAAACCCCCGTCTTATTTTTGAACCATCTGTTCTACATATTCAGTAACTAACTTTGAAATTCTTTTCTCATTCTGGCGTTTCACACAGCATCGTGTTGAAGTTCTTCCTAGACACCCTAACTCTACACCTTAATCAAAATATGAGGCTTGGCTGTTCTTTTAGAGGCAAGAACCATTGTATCACCTAAATATACTGAGCATTGAGCACCTACCTAAATGTTTCACCTCACGCCCAGTTATCGGTGACGAACCGGCTAGCCACATATTTTGACTAACATGTAGAGTTAGGGCGTGTAGAATTAGAAGCTTGGCTCTACATGAGATAAGATCCGATATCATTTTGAGAGTAGAATGCGGTCACGTCTTGGCAACATTTTACATGCGAAGATTTTTGGGAACCAAGCTCAGTGCTCAGTGCTTTCCTCATTTTTTTCCGCCCTCTGATCTAATGATCTTACTACTACTACTACTAATGATCCAACACGCGAATAGAACACGTCGTTCTCAGGATGCAGCTGAATGCTAACAAAGCGAATTACCCAAGTTCCATCTCGGGCAAACTGAGAAATAATAAAGCAAGAAACCGGTGTTACTTTTCATCATTTCCACAATTATTGTTAACCCCGATGTCTCCGGATCCGCCGAGAGAACCCTAAAGGATTTAATAAAGCGGAATGCCCAATATGGCGGCCGTAACATATTTCAGGGCGCGAAGGGCAAAATTAAAATGTCAGTTGAATTTTATCCGATCCCAAATGAAATGTGGAAATGTGGTCACGAACCAGCTGCATTGCACTATAATTTTTCGGACTCAGCACCTTATACAGAAAATGTGTTTAACGATTTCGACATTTTTCCCTGGTATATGTGTGCGGAGGGTGGGATGCATGTGACGTTAGTGGAAATCATCGGAATACCAACCGGAAAATGTGCTGAAAAAGCGTTCAATTCCGACGGGTTGTTTTTTTTCAATCGGCGTTTCTTGCGTAACTGTGGATCATTAAATTAAAAATGAATTGCTCGGCTTTACATGCTCTCTTTGAACCTGGAACTGCGTTTGTAGGGGGAAGCTGTGGCAAAAGCTATGTCAAATTACAGGCGATTATGAGTAATGAAGGGTCTGGGCTCACTCGGGTTGAATTTTAGTTTTTTTTTTAATTACTGGGAGTAAAAGTTAGTTCGATATATTAAAAAAGGCTCTGACTGTTACTAAAGTCAATCATAACCGGGAACAACTAGCGTTAGATAGATCACAGTGGAGGTCTTTGGTCCACAGTTATAATGGGGACTCGAGAAGAATACAGCTGCGGCCAGATCTGTTTGGTGGCTATCCATGCCTGGAATGTGGAAGGATCTGCAGATCACGATTGGGTCTCTTCAGTCACAGGAGGGCACACAGTCGCGAGTAGCCTTAGGAAATTAGGGTTTGATAGCACCGATCTTTTTGTAGGTTTATTCTCGGTCACGGGATACAGCAATGAATGAATGAATGAACAGTGGCAGCTTTCGTTTTGGTAGTTTCAGGCAAGGGTGGTTCCACTTGGGGACCATTTAGATCTAGGATGATTTTTCTGGGAGATACGAGATGTCGAAATTGGAAATTCGATGAATTCCCAAAGACCGAAGGTTTCACTAAGCTCGATGCAATTCAGAAATTTAATACTCTACAGAGTGGTTCTTTTGGAATATGTATAACATTTAGATCTACGATAATTCTCCTGGAAGAAAAACTACTCGAAAACTGACCTTCGAAAAATTCCCAAAAAGTTGGGTTCAGTTAAAACTTCCTCAAAACCGAACGGTTGCGCCGAGATGGGTGAACTTCTCAGATTTAGTACTCGAAGAATTGCTCTATCAGAATATGTATCACATTTAGATCTACGATAATTCTCCTGGAAGAAAAATTACTCGAAAGTTGACCATCGAAAAATTCCCAAAAATATGGGCTCAGTTAAAACTTCCTCAAGACCGAACGGTTGCGCCGAGATGGGTGAACTTCTCAGATTTAGTACTCGAAGAATTGCTCTATCAGAATATGTATCACATTTGATTTACGATAATTCTCCTGGAAGAAAAACCAGTCGAAAGTTGACCTCCGAAAAATTCCCAAAAAGTTGGGTTCAATTAAAACTTCCTAAAGACTGTATTCTCCAGACATTATACCTTCTGTTAACTGGTTGCCCTGACACAACCAGCACGATTTGGTATTGGCTCACTTCTTTCGAAAATTCGTCCACAATTTTTTAGAATGGAATCCGAAAATTGATTCTGAGGTGGATCAAAGTAGTATGTAGCTTGAGATGGAGGATACTTTGACTGATACGTTAGTTGTGTACTGAAATAAATACATTTTTTTCCAGGAAATACCACATAACTCGAACAATGAAACGGTTCTAATTGATTAATTCCGAAATTGCAATCCACCTGTCTGCACGCGAGATCGTTCCCTCTAGAAATTGTACACTCAGATTTCGAGATTAGGGAGAGGCCATTCAGTTAATGCAATAGGGGCATTCCAGGAGTATCCTCGGGCATTAACCGCACCAGCTATCCAATAAATTATTATGGGGGAATATTTCAGTTGCGAGAATACCGTTCACAATCCACCAGATTAGCTACACCTCCTTTCATAAGGGGAGATGGTCTTCTAATATTTATTTAGGAAAGCAATATTTGGACATGGGCCTGATCGATTCGAGATGGAAAGCACTATAGCGAATTGAATGGGGTAAATTCTATTGCTCGATAATGGAATGGAAAAACATATTTCGTTCGTGAATCTCCGATTGCCTCATACTTTCAGGCGGAATTTTGGTTATCCCCCCTTTTTCTTGTCGTATCCTTCTCTACACTCAACGGATAAATTTTTACAGTGCATTGATGCCCCACGAAAGAGGGAAGGAGTGTCTGACGATCAGCAAGGAAAAGCAATACAAAATGGCTCAAATTTTTTTGGCTAGTTGAACAATTCATTCTCCTCGTTTTTTCCTCCTTTATGTATGATCATCGCTTTCGTCACATGCTATGCTTTCTTGTTCTTTTCTTTCATCTTGAAGTTCAGAAAGCCTTCAATGCAGAATTCAATACAACCTATGCGGCATATAATATTTCCATTTTCGTGAAATATAATGACAATTTCATCCTCTTCTGATGCCCCGTTCTCTCATCATTTCTGCACGAGGCGGTAAATCAGGTAACCTAGAAAAATTCCGTACAGTATTCGAATTTCCCATGGGGAAGCGGTGGAAAATGGATTTTTTACAATACGGTTGCCACGCGTATAGAAATACTTAGATCGCGAGAAACGGGCAGGAATTCGCTTTGATAATTTTCACAGTCGAGGAGATTCGGTCGCTAGATCCTCCGAGAATTCTTCTAGTTTATATTCGTTTTGTTGGAATACTCAGTTCGGTAGGAGGGAGATTTTCCCCGGGAGGAGATAACTTTTTGCGTCCTGATGATTATATTCGGTCGGAGCATGTCGACGATTTTTGTGAGAGATGTAACAGATTAAAAAAAGTAAAAACATATACCGTTGTCTTAAAATTGGACTGATAGAAGTGAAACTTTTGAATAGCCTGTATGATCTTCAGATTCAACATCTATCCCATAGACTATTCCTTATATAGGTAAGATATGACCTTACCTGAGGTAGGGGAAGTCCGGGAGACTTGAACAACCTCAAATATTTCAATTCAAATTTCGCGCTACCGGTATAGTAAATAATCTGCTCCACAAGAGTAAGGGATATAGTATTCAATCGTTTTTTAAAGTATGTAATCTTCGAGAAAATCGCCGTAAAATCATTTAAAACTCAATAACAACTTGAATCGATTCAATAAAAATCAGTATGAGACATTTCGTCAATCTGGTCGCCTTTTTTCTGAAGTTAGGTTCTTTGGATATGCTTCATGAATGTTCTTATTTTGAAATGAAGTCAGTTTATCAATGGCCTCGATTTGAAACAAGTTTTCTGAAAATGTCAAGACGTGAATAAACAAACGCAGAGGCTAATAGGGCTATCGGAATGCTACAGGGTGACCTAACTCAGGTTGTTGTAGCAGAAAGGCTCCAAGTCAGCCAAAGTGTGATATCTCGACTTTGGAATAGGTTCAGGGAGACAGGTCCCGTGTTGGAAAGACCAAGGCTTGGTGGGCGATGAAAAACAACACCTGCTCAGGATCGTTTCATCACCGTTTTGGCGAGAAGAAACCCTACATCTACGTGTAGAATGCTGCGGAATACTCTTCAAAATGCAGATGGGGTCCAAGTTTCCATCGAAACCATCAGACGACGTTTGGGAGAGGTGAATCTAGGTTCTGGACGTCCATTAAGAGGAGTTCCATTAACACGTGACCATAAGCGTCAAAGACTGGAATGGGCAAAGCAACATATTAATTGGAACGATCAATAGCGTAGTGTCCTTTTCACTGATGATTGATGACGATTTTCAGATTCTCGAAGAATGAGGATATGGACAATCCCACGCATACCCCGTAATCGTCGCTATGTCCGAGAAGTCCATCCATTCCGAGGGGGTAGTGTTATGGTATGGGCCGGGATATGTTTCAAAGGGCGCACAGATCTACACATTTGTCCTGGGAATATGACCGCCTTACACTATAGGGAGCATGTCATTGACAATGTTGTGCCAAATTTTCGCTGCTATTGATGAAACTTTTTAATTCTAGACGATAACGCTAGACCGCACCGTGCAGCCATAGTTGAGAATGCGCGCGAGGATCTTGGTATTCCACATTTACCAATACCTCCGCACTCGCCAGATTTGAATTGCATAGGACATGCATGGGATATACTTCAAAGAAGATTAGATAATCGTCAACCTACCCCAGAATCCTCAAATGATCTGAGAGAGCTTCTGCCCCGTATATGGAACCAAATTCCTCAAGAAATGTTCAACAACCTCGTGTGTAGTGCAAAGAAGATGTCGAGCTGTTATTGATGCCCGTGGAGGCCATACATTGTATTGATAGTCTTAAAATGCTTGAATTCTCTGGGAATGAAATTTCGTTATTTTACTCGATTTTTCTTAAAAACTCTGTATACGCGGCAGACTTAATGGCTAAAATTAATTTGCAACTTGAAATCATATTAATATGAATTTTCATCACAAAAATCTTTTTTTAACTATATTTTTTTGCAATTTAAGTCAATATCCCTAAGTCATGTGGAGCAGTTTAGTTTGCGACATACTCGTAACAAGGCATAAATAGTGGCGGCTCCATTTTGGCCGTCATGAGAACAGCTTCGGAGTGAGAGGGTTGAACGTGATTTTGTTGTTAGTAGGTGAGAAATTGAATGATTTTTGTTTTTAATACTGTCTGAAAAGTTCAATAGGGGCTTAGTGTTATTTAGTTTTATGGCTTTCATTGATTAATACTGTTTTAAAAACAATGAGCCTTTAGGATAATAGTTGTAAAAATTTCAAGTGAGAGGGAGTGCGAGGGAACATAGCATGGGTGCTACAGTGGTCCAAATTTCCCGCACTGAGCTCAAATAATAGTTTACTTCAAAAAAAGAGAACTGAATAATAGGAATGAATATGAAAATACACAAAGGTTCAAAAAGGTAAAAACATCTCAGATGAAGGAAGAGTGACTCTGAAATAGAAAATATGTATTCCATACGCTGATACATCTGATGATGGAAACCTTGACATACTCAATCGTTGGTCGTTGGAAATTGTTTTTCAATGTTTTTCCTGATGAACAAACTTATGGTTAAGTCTCTCTCGCCCCCTATTCAACTCTTCCATGGGTTAGGGAGACATGAGAAAATTTTAGGTTCCTAAAAAAGAATGGCTGTACTCAAAATGTTCATATCACCATCACTCTACTATCATCTTTCGTTACCGATTGGGGCATTATATCTTTAAGCAAAAAGATGAGTTGCTGCCATTTACAGATACAACTTAATTGGCTTCAGTGTGAAAAGGGGTTCAACTCTCCCGGACTCCCCATAATTTTGATGCATCAGTTTACGAAACAGGAATCGAAAAATACAGGGTGTTTCAACTAAATCACATTGAATTATTCCACATCCAATTTTGATGTGGAATAGAGAAATTTGTAACATGTTTCTTCAGAGAGCAACACATTGAAACACAATTTGTGGTTATTTTTCAGAATCACCGTCGAATTCGTTGCAACGGTTCTCCCCGTCGAGAATGAAGTGTTTCTTCACCGTTTCCCGAAACTTATTTATCCCCCTGGATATTAGAAGACCCAGAAGCCCGACGTTACACCATGCGTGAGTTACTTCAAAACCAAGTTTTCAATTTATGTGTATTCATCCGCCCAAAATTTCCTCCAACGCTTCCTTCGAACTTGGAACGTCGAGTCGGCGAAACTTTCTTCATCTATGTTCGCAGTTGGAAAACTTCTGCCCGTTTATTGAACAACATAATCAGCTCACTTCACATCCCCGCGCAATCCCCGAAATTTCGACGGAAGAATTTTCATAGACGACGTATTGAGGAGCACGAGGAATGCCATAATCTAAAATATTAAATCAAGCAGGAGATAAACAATCCGCGGAATGCCGTAAGTCTGAATTACTTATCGGAATGTTCAGATGAGATTATACGGAATGCCGATTCATGCAGGACTCAAATTTTATCTTTTCTAATAAGAGCGGGAAAACGATCAAGTTCGATACTGAATTTCTATCCGAAATGAATTTTTCATTTATTAATCCGAGTGCCATATTCTTTATCAGTCTCTAAGTATTGGGAGTCCGGGGGAGTTGAACCCCTTTTCACACTGAAGCCACCTAAGTTGTATCTATAAATGGCAGCAACTCATTTTTTTGCCTAAAGATATCATGCCCAAATAAGTAACGATAGATAATAGTGGAGTGATGGTGAAAGGAACATTTTCCCCCGGTTTCATAAAGCTCGATCGGGGAATCAACGCTTGATTGACAGATAAACGTCAATTTGTTTTCAATCAATAATTCAGTCATAAGAATTTGGAATTCAATTCTCGAATCAAATTATGATCTATATACATCTATTCAATGATTCTAAATTGCTTCTTGTTCAATATATGTAGGATTGAAAAAGTTTTAGCGATTTCGTTTTTGAAATCCAGTGACTGTCAAATCGTTGACCGGGCAGTAAGAGTTTTATGAAACCCGCTGTTTGAGTACAGCTATTCTTTTTTTAGGAACCGAAAATTGGCTCATGTCTCCCTAACCCATGGGATAGTTGAACAGAGGGCGAGAGAGACTTGACCATAAGTTTGTCTATCAGGAACAGCATTGAAAGAAAACAATTCCCAATGACCAGTGATTGTCTAAGTCAAGGTTTTCATCATCAGATGTATCAGCGTATGAAATACATATTTCATATTTCAGAGTCACTCTGCCTTAATTCTAAGATGTTTTTTACTATCAATAACAAAATCAGAAGCAGATCGGTAAAACACGTTTTATTGATACTAATAATCTATGACAATCGATTTCGGCCGTGGGGCCATCATCAGGTCAGCTGAAAGAACACAATAGTAAGAACAAGAATTTTAAAAACCATCTGAACATGTCTCATGCTATATAGCACTTTTATACACTCACCGTCGAGAAATATGCAAATTTACAATGATTATCTTTGAAATCAAGAATCAGACAAAACATGTAGATATTATAGAAGTATAGGTTAGCTCAATTTTTCAGAATGGAATGTGCAGCACAGACGGGTACACAACGCGACGAGGTTCACTGACAGTTGACGGTTGAGTATGGCACTTTGACGTTCTATGGTCGAGTGGATATACAGGGGTAACGAGAAATGAGAGTCACTGGTTGGGAAAGAGAACTAGTTTGAACAAATTTGGGTTAGGAAAATCTTTAATCTCGTTGAGGAGGTGTTCACTATTTTTGTTCTTCAGAATCTCGAGTTGTTCTAGAAGAATTAGTCTCCAGAAGTCGTCGCTTTCGTGAATTATGGTCAGTCTTTCGAGTGAAGCGGAATGTTCATTTTCATGCAAGTGGCCACCCATCGCTGAAGCTGGTCTATTCTTGACATGTTCATTAAATCTGATTCCTGCGGCTCTGGTTGTCATACCAATATAGAAGGCAGGGCAGTTGTTGCAATTTATTTTATAAATTCCACTTTTTTGGGCGTTGTTTTTCTTTGTTTTTTACAATTTTTAACCTTTGTATACTTATTTATATTTATCCCTATTATTCAGTTTTCGTTTTTTTGAAGCAAACTATTATCTAAGCTCAGTGCAGGAAACTTGGACCACTGATTATGTCTCCCGACCATAGCATGGGTCAAGTGTCCCGCACTCCTTTTTAGTCTATTCAACAGTTGTTTTCCTGCAACTTTTACTGTTAATTAAAAAGCTCATCGTTTCTAAAACAATATTAATCAATGAAAGCAATCAAACTAACTAACACAACGCACCTATTAAACTTTTCAGACAGTATAACAAACAAAAATTATTAAATTTCTTACTTCCTAACAACAAAATCACCTTCAACCCTCTCATTCACGAACAGTTCTGATGGCGGCCAAAATGGAGCCGGTAGCAAGAAATTTGAATTGAAATATTTGAGGTGGTTCAAGTCTCCTACTTGAGCAAGTCTCCCGGACTCTCCCTACAGCCTAGAGGAACGATTAATATTTCATTTCCCCGAACCATTAATGTTATAATATTGAATAGAAAAAATCGATTGCTCTTATTATGGAACTTGGCAGTTCATACACCCTGCATATTTGAAAACTGGTGGAATCAAAACGTTTTAATGTGATTGAATTACAGCCCTTAGGAATAATACATATTTTATTATCTTGAACCATCCATTTCATAATCTAAAATATAAATGTTCAATAAAAAATTCGATTACCGCAGTAAAGAAAAGGGCAATGGGTTGAGGTCCCTGTGGAAAGATAAATCAAAAAATTGGAGGGTTTCGCATATCACCACTGGCGCCGATAACACTTCTTGAGAGAAAAATGTTCCAGTTTGGTGAGTCATCATTATTGCTCTCAGACCCCCCTAGCAGAGAAAGTGGTATATTGGTTTAACCGCACTCCAGGGGAATTACAGGATGAATTGACGACGGAAGTATGAATTGTTGAATACAGTTCAATTAAACGCTAGCTGATATAAAATATTTCTCGTTGTCTTGGTACTTGGGGAATGGATATTGAGAGAGGTATAATATGAATATCTCAAAATATCTATATCGATAACAATACACCTCAAAGATTAAGAGGGGGTTTCACTGAATTCTCTTTAAAAAATATGGAGCCTTTTTTGTCATGGCTTTTTCTAAAACTGGCTGAAACTATTTTTTTCATTCTTTTTCTCTCGGGATATGCATTACTTCTATTTTGTATTCTTTGAGTTTATAGAATTGTTTCTTAACTCTTATCAAATAAATAATAATAATAATAATAATAATAATAATAATAATTCTTTGCAGTCTTCCTCATACCTTGTCTTGAGGAAGGTTTCAACGAGAGAAATATTCGGAAAAATTGCCTGATTGACACTTGCAGGCAATTGACTGTTGACAAATGATACATTTTATATGGACTTTGTAAGATGTCATTATCATCAATCCCGAGAATTTTTCGAAAAATCTAAATGTAAACGCATCGGAATCATTTTTAGATAACATGCGATCCAGTATGCAATATCCACACCACATAAGCGAATATATATCGAAATCAAAATAAAATATTCATTCGTTGAAAAATCCATTCCGCTACGTGCCGAATATATCGAAATATTGACATCTGACATGATAAAACCCGCCGAATATGACCGATTAAACGGAAAATTGGTTCCATATACCCCAGATAATTACCCCAACAAACACTGGCCAATTATAACGAAATAAATATTTTAATAGGTCTCATCTGACGATCCGAACGGTCGAGATATATACTTCATCCATTTTTAAATGGACGCCAATTTGAAATATTCAATTTTCATCTATATTTTAACTACTCCGCTATTTTAAGCCCATCCGTTAAATAGGGCGTGAAATTGTCAATTAAGCCTTGTCGTTTCGCCCATTGCGGGTACGTACATTTCTGAATAACTGGCGGAATTACGTATAACTTTGGATGCATCTGTACAATTTGTATTGGTACGCATTGTTACATCTGCCGGAGTGGCCATTTTGCGAGCTGAATTGATTATAATGAGATGTGACAATGTGGGTCACATAGTTCGACAGATATATTTTCAATGGGCGCACAGGAAGGGCGTTGAATCGGTTCATAGATCGTATTTCAATTAGACCATTCGACATTAATGCGTACGATGATTTTCGAGAGATTAAGTAAGGAATAAATTTCAGTAATTATTCAGGATATGCTTTCGATTGGATCTGAAGAATATTCACAGTTTCAAACTGAAAACTGAAGAAATAACAATAGTCTAGTCAACTCATTCAAAAAATGAGTGTTATGCGAGATAAAAAACTGAATACGCTAAATGAACGTGCGATATCAATTTAATCAGTTGCTTTGAATCTGAATGCTGGAGTGACTTGAATTAATCCATATAAACGATCTTCCTAGTTCAACCATTGAGTAGGGGGCGTTCGGGAGACTTGCTCAGGTAGGAGACTTGAACCACCTCGAATATTTCTATTCAAATTTCGCGCTACCGGTATCTTAAATGGCTTGCGACATATTCGTAACAAGCCACAACTAATGGCGGCTACATTTTGGCCGCCATCAGAACAGTTCGGGAGTGAGAAGATCGAACGTGATTTTGTTGTTAGGAAGTGATAAATTGAATAATTTATTATTGTTAAGCTGTATGAAAAGTTTAATAGGTGCGTGGTGTTATTTTGTTTTATTGCTTTCATTGATTAATATTGTTTTACAAACGATGAGTCTTTTTGATAATAGTTGTAAAAGTTTCAAGAAAACATCTGTTGAATAGACTGAAAGGGAGACTTAACCATGCTATGGTCGGGAGACATAATCAGTGGTCCAAGTTTCTCGCACTGAGCTTAGGTAATAGTTTGCTTGAAAAAAAAGAAAATTAAATAATAAAAATAAATATACAAAATATACAAAGGTTCAAAAAAGTAAAAAACATCTCGGAAATAAGTGAGAGTGACTCTGAAATAGAAAATATGTAGAGTCATTCGGGGTAACTGAGCGCAGTGGGTAAGTGTGCGCAGTGCGTATATCTCGACTATGCAATGTATGAAAGAGGGGTTCATTTGGGTGAAGCAAGGGCGCAGAATCGCCATATTAGTTTTTCATAGGAGTGCGCCTTGCCACGTTTCTTTAACTTTTTATTTGCTATCAATCAAATTCACTAGTTTTCTTGTTCATTTTTAGCATCTCTGCACATTCTGCCAGGTTCAAGTTCCGAGTCCCTCAGTGTTAAATAATATTTTATTCGATCATGGGCATATTAATCTAAATATATAATAAAAAATTTTAGGTTCACTTAGCTGCTCAACTCTATAAGATCGTCAATTCAAATTTTGGCTTACTGGGGAAAATGTGCGCGGGTAAGTGTGCGCATAGATTCATTATAAGGGCATTAGTTCAGTGAGGAATAAATTATGACATTGTTGATTTTCTTGGTTAAGACTCGATCAATATTGTCCTATTTGTTCAGAAAAATATGAAGAGCCACCAACAGGGGAATGTATCAAGTGTTGTGTTCACCAAGAATTGTGGCACGAACAATAATGCACTGCTTGTAAAAAGGCGCTTCTGTATTGACAATAAACAGCATTTCTCTAATATTGTAACATTTTGATGACATTATTTTGTAATTTGTTTTGATTGTGTAGTTCACTAAGCACTTCGTTCACTTACCCCGTAAGGGTACGCACACTTACCCGCAATACGGGGCATGTGAACGCACTCCGACTTTCTCGATTAAATTCTTTCTTGCGGAAAGAAAACGTTTTTGTTTGTTTGCTTTTTGATGTTTTCTGATAGATTAGAAAATTCTCTATCTTATGAATATGTTTTAATTTTCCTAGCTTCAACAATTGAAACGGGGTATGGCTTGAAAGGCAAAAGTGCGCACAGTTGCCCCGAATGACTCTATATATTTTATACGCTTATACATCTGATGATGAAAACCTTGACATAGACAATCGTTGGTCATTGAAAATTGTTTCCTTTCAATGTTTTTCCTGATAAACAAACTTATGGTCAAGTCCCTCTCGTCCCCTGTTCAACTTTTCTATGGGTTAGGGAGACATGAGCCAATTTTCAATTCCTAAAAAAAGAATTGTCCTACTCAAAATGTTCATCTCACCATTACTCTACTTTTATCTATCGTTACCTATTGGGGCATGATATCTTCACGCAAAAAATCAGTTGCTACCATTTACAGATACAACTTAAGTGGCTTCAGAGTGAAAAGGGGTTCAACTCTTCCGGACTCCCCATAACTTTATTTCCCTCAATAGTAAATAGTTCAACCGAGAACCACCTTTGAGCACCTTTAATCTCCACACCAAATAGATTGTTTCAAATAAAATCACCATATGAACGATTGAGGTCAAAGGAATCCAGTGTAATTTATACCCGGTTGACGGGGGCGTAGCTACCGCGGTATCAGCGGTATCAGTGATACGGGGCCCCTAGGCTTTAGGGGCCCCCGAATGTCTGTAAGCAAAAAATTCCTAAAAATGTTATCCAAAACCTCTTACAGGTTTTACAATAGTATTTTTGAGAATAACTGCTAAGACAACCATTCATTTCAAAATCCCGTTCATTACACCGAATCGATCATTCAGATAGATACGAATACTTAAAATCTGAAATTCAGAAAATTCGTGCCATCAAAGAACTTTTAGAATTAGTC
Organism: Coccinella septempunctata; assembly: GCF_907165205.1. Classification (NCBI taxonomy): domain Eukaryota; kingdom Metazoa; phylum Arthropoda; class Insecta; order Coleoptera; family Coccinellidae; genus Coccinella; species Coccinella septempunctata. The sequence goes on from NC_058194.1 coordinate 26,295,839, forward strand.
CTGATAGAATTCAATAGCCTTGCATCCAGTTTTCCTGACGATATTACTGCATGCCTTTTATTTTAGACCCTTCCGGTTACAATTGCAATCGCTGAAAGGAGTTTTTCAAAATTGAAACTAATAAAAAATTATCTGAGGACTTCTATGGGACAGAAACGGCTGTCAGACATGTCGTTATTGTCAATAGAGGGGGAACAACTTAAAAAACTGAAATCGTCATCAGCTATGGCTGAATTGATAAATAGATTTGCTGAAATAAATGCTAGAAAAGCGTATCTTTAATTTTTGGTATTTTTTTTATTATTTGTTTGTTTATCATTTTATGTTGTTTGTATATTATTTTATATTGTTTGTATGTTATTTGTTTGTGTATTATTTCGCTCCCAGCACCAAATATGAGATAGAACTTTTAATTATAAGTACATATAATCATTTCGATACTAATCGAATATTTTTTGCTTCTTTTATTTTTACTTCACCCTTCCTTAGGGCCAATCAACACATTTTTATACAGGGCCCCTCTAAGGCAAGCTACGCCACTGCCGGTTGAACAGTTCAAATTGAACCTAGTTCAAATGTCAAGCTTAAACTCAGCTTGAACTTGGAATGTACAACTGGACCTTACTGCTTCGAAGGTTCCCAAAGAACACTTTTTCTCTAAAACTCCAATTCGTGAATTACGACTAGATGATGTTACGTTCTTTGGTTATGGCAATAGCATCTTCAGCAGATACGTGTGTACTCTTCGTAGAAATATCAACATTCCGCTCATTCAGCTCTAAATACTCATTTTACACATGGGGGACAAACAGCGAAAGAACACACGCGAGATATCCTGGCCCATGAATCACGCCAAACAGCGTGTGTAATCTCTGAATTGCGATGGGTCCCCAAGCCGGGCTGAGTTAACACCAGACTGTTTACTCGAAATAATTATATTAATTTATTTATATAACAATGATGGGCCATTGCATCCGAATAAATGAATAAATGGGGCAGTAACGAACGGCGTTAGCCGCGGCCGCAGTATTAACGTATACAAAATCCGTATTCATGAACGATAAATTTTGGCGCTTATGTAACGCGAATGTAAAGCGCTCTTTATAATTATTGATTATGCATTCGGAAGTTTCGCAATAAAGGATTTAGCGATCCTCGACCTGCGACAGAGTTTGGAGAGCAAACATCGAAGTTTTGGGGCTTTGGCCAGAGTTACATCACGTGGGGATGAGAGATCGATAGTTCAACAACGACATCAACACCAACTCTACATTTCTGCAGCCTTCGATGTTGTCCGGCACCTCAATAAACGTGCCTTACCCAATATGTCGAATGATACAACACGTGTTTTCCCATTATGTTCTTTTAGGGAGAAAATTTCTGACGCCAGTTGCTTATTCCAATCCTTCATGGTGCCTTTTTTTAGTTATAGCAGGGGAAAGGAACCACTCCTGAGGAAGAGTGTGAAAGTCCATATTTTCGGGTAACCAATAGACTAGACTTAACCTGCTTGATCTTTGGTTCTCGGTATTTGCCTATAAAATAGCTATGGTTTTGGTGTACATTCCTGTGGGATATTGTTACTTCTTACTTATTTCAATCTCTCCTCAGTTGGTCTCTCGTTTTCCTTTCTCTTTTAGCGTCTTTCTTCCTCTGGATCATGGTCCACTTGTCTGCTGGGTTCTTGATTGGGATGATCCTTAGCATTATTTTCTCCTTTTCTCTTTATAAATTCCGGTGACGGTCAAATCCAAATGTCTGTTCCTGGCAAACCAGATTGCACCTATTGCATTTCCTAGAAGCTTGCTCTATGTTGTATGAATTCTTTAGAGATGGCTTTTAACCGTCAATCCCCATGCAACTGATATATACGTCAGCTGTGGCCTGATGGGGTTTTGGTCATTTTCAATTATGTCTCTTTGGATATGTTGTTCTACCTATCAGTGGTTATAGTCTGTTCATTGCTTCTTTGGCTTTTTGAAATGCTTGCTTTATTTTTCTCTACTAGTCTGTTCTATGTCTTGTGTTATCCCCAGATATTTTACTTCGTTTTTTCCACTCCACTTATTCCCCATTAATTTCTTAATTGGATGTAGTTCTCCCTTTTAATAGCATTGCTTGTCTCTCCTGTTCATAAGGTTGGTGTTCACCTTGAATGCACCAGTCATTTATTTCATGTGCAGCTTCTTGTAATCTCATTTGTATAACTTCGATTATGCGATGTCCTATTGCTGAGTCGGGTTCTTTAGTGTATAATGCGAGTACATTCCTCGGATTTTTTGATATTTCATGAAGTAAAGGCCCTATAGAACAGACCTTTCGGGTATTCCTTCTTCTAAATATCTTATAGTTAAGCATTCATGGTTTGTTTTTTAGTAAAGCTTCTGACCAAGAAGGAGTATCAGGAGAAGGAAGGAACTGAAAGGGAAACATTCTTGTTGTATCTACTACATTCCAAAAATTCTTCGGAAAGCTTAGTCCAAGTATGCTGGTCCTCCTTACTGGCTTCCCTGTAGGGCACTGTAGCCTCAGAAAGGATCTAAAGAATCCTCTTTAGATCCTTTCTGCAAGACCTCTTCAGGTCTTGCAGAAACTGACGAGTGCAGATTCTGTTGGGAGGAAGAACAAAAGTCAGAACTTCTGGCCTCAGAATGCCTCGCTGCTGCTAGACAACACGAAAACTGCTTTGGCGGAGAAACCTGTCTAGATCCAATTCTGGAACTGCAGGGTTAGATGCAGATAGTGTAGCTGCCAGAACAATTAGATACAATAAAATTCAATCAGTTAAATGAAACACCTGGAAAAACCTACCATATTAATAAAGGTTTTTTATCTCTCTTTCATTTCAGTAATAAGGACCATATTGAATTATTTAACCTTCGATATTCCTCCGATACGAAAACAATTTCGTGGAATGAATGACCTCATGAGGAAGACTCAAGTGATAAAAGTCACTTACTTCCCAGCCCCGTTAAAAATTCGCATCATAAGTTCTGCGGCAATTTCCGAATACGAGCGCGGAAAAAGTGTGTTCTCAGAACTTCCCGATATTTATGAGAATTTTAATCGAACCAACGTTATAAACTTTATCTGTTCTTAGCTTCAGGCTCACTCGAAGAACAAGTACCATTAGGAGCCCTTGAATTTTATGAGTGCTCTCAATAATTTATTTAATCAGGGTAATGTTACCAAAGGGTATCGGATATCCTTGAGATAAAATATTCAAGAGATTTTCAACAATGCTGATACTGTTCCAGTAGGCCAGGGGAATTTTTGGGGTTTGTAATCGCTTCCGTGTTCTTGAGATTATCTCTCACTTTCTCAGGGGAAGGGGGGTTAGGTAGAATCCCGATAATGAGAGCAGAAAGTGTATCAGATTAAAAAGGAATTGAGAATTTCTCAGGGTTTATAATTTTGACATCTGTACATTTGCATTAGAAATATGCAACTTCGAAAAAAAAATTCTTTTACGAGAAACGTTAAATAAGCCCCATCGAATGAAATGGAAATGATTGCAGAAAAGTGGGTACTTGATTTTCAGAGATACTAGGTACATAAAAGAATTTTGAAAATTACAAAGTTATGTTCAGAGAAATTCGATAAAAGGTTTCTTGCTTATTTTTAAGAGTAGAGACATGTTTTTAATTCGTATCGGGTTTTTGGTTTCAGATATAATGAATCCGTACATTTTCTTGATTTTCGAGGATCATGAAACCGATATGTTCGGAGTTTGATAAACTGATGAATGTTTTAAACTCGCTTGTGCCTGTGCATAAAAAGGAAAATGTCAGAGGAACATATTTTAATCGTTCATATAATTGAAACCGAATTTTTACTTGCAGGTCCCAGGCAGTCGCCAAAATAGATTTCTTTGGTAAGTTTTTCGATTCTTATCTATTTAGAAACAGTGGATGCCCATGGGTGTAACTCATAGAGCCACTTATGAAAATGTGGTTAATCTTTCATACAAGATTTCAAGGAGAATTGGCAATCATTTGCAAAGTTCCTAAACTTTTTTTTCAGTTTTTTATTGCAAAATTAGAGTTCATCACCAGTTTCGTCATTTTGAATCATAACCTTTTTCTCGAAAGCTTTTAATGAAATTCTATGAAGCTCATAGCCTAAATTCCTCTCTAATTTTGTAACTTCAAATGTCAAGATATAGAATACTAAGATAAATATTAGGTACTATGAAAAAATTTATAGCTCAAAATGTAGGGCACATTTTGAGCGTTTTTTATTGTGTGTTTTCGTCTTCCTTTCAACATTTAATTGAGTGGCTCTATCAGATGGATATTTTCAACAAAAACACTCTATTGGCAGATTCAGTTCCATTTTTTGAAACACATTCATTCTTATCCGACTATAGTTAGAGTACCCTTTAGGTTAAATGATTTTGGATCATTCAGATCATTCTGAAATAGGTGAAACCTTAGTTTCTTCATATACAATTGTACGAACATGTACATACATACACACATTTTAACAGAAGCATGTGGAAAATTGAAATATTCATAGTCTATCTATTACATTGGAAAACTGGACATCTTCTGTGGTTATAAAAACTGCTGAAAACAGTTACATCCTAATGACTCCAGTCGACTGAAGTATCCGTGAGGGTTTTCAAACAGTCGAAAATTCGAATGAGAAAAGTTTTAATTTGCCGCACATTTCACACCAGCTTCCACAAAAAGCCTTCTTTCTTAACTTTTAGGGGTAATAAGAAGACGACCGAAATAAAGGAAATATGAATAAAAATTCTATTCGTAGAAGGAACGTGTGATGTTTCCGATGCGTTTCGCGTGTGAATATGTCCATCTCATGTCAGTTTATACACTGATTCAATTTGCATATGTTTTATTCCTTCTCGGGCAAAAATTTCTTTGCTGCTGGTATGGGTATACGGTATACGCGATGCTTATCTTTCAAACTCCGTTTCGGTAGTAAATTCTGATTGATACAGCGATAAAACCGCCATATATTTTGGAACGTCAGTTTTCGTAACCAAACGGGGTATTCGGGAAGTAGTTTCGAAAGCCAATAACGGTTTTACACTATTGTGTTCGGCCATACACGGACTAGAAATACATGGCCGCAGTTATATCCTCCGCACCGGGGATTTTTAAGCTGTCGATTGATGCTGAACTAGCTTGAAAAAGCAACGCAACTAGGACACTAGGAGTGAAATCCAAAAACAAGTTTCATTTCAGTTTGTGTCTTAAATTATTTCACCTTTTTCCCTGCTATAATAGTCTAAGAATATTTCAGTACAACCTTATAATTTCGAGGAATAGTAGACTGATCTATTGAAATTGGGAATGATTGAAATTCATCTTAGAGTCGATAAAACCTCGATAAAATGTAATGTCTGTCTGTCGGCTCCTTGTCCAATCCAAGAGAAACGAAATGATCATTTGCCTGGCAATATCCTACACTAGAAGATGTTTCAAACGAGCAGTGGAACGCTGAGGAATTCCTCCCTTCTATTCGCTCAATTTCATCGATTTCTTTCCAATAATACCTGATGCGCTGCCTTTTGAACGGGAGCTTTTCTATTTCTCCGATACCAGTGAAACTTTCGATACCAATCCAAGGTTTCGAGAACAACATTTTTTGTTCGAATTGGACTACAAAGGAACGAAGTTTTCTGCATGCCATTAAATCCACCTCAGAAAGAGTATACTTCCGAGTACGTGCCTCCAATATTGAACTCGCTGAATACCTATATCCTTCGAAGACGCCTTCTTGCTTCTCCAGTCGACAATTCAAAGGAAAATAATGCTTTCGAGAGGAATCGGACGGAATGCCAAAAGTTGTTTTTCTACGAATTCACATGACACGGTGACTTATCTTCTGATAATTGAATATAAAAATGAAAGCTTCAGTCATGAAGAGGAAATTGAATTATAAACAGATTTGGAGCATCAAACACAACGAGTTTAATCAGGGTAAAAGTTATAGAATTGATGGTTTTCGATATTTTTTAATATATCAGATAAAAGCGTCTGTTCCACAATAAAGCGGAGTTGGTAATACTTGCCTCAATTACGAACCAAGAAGTTGGAATAGAAGAAAACCCCAATATCGATATCTCGCAGAGGGAGGAACAACCGTCGAACAAAATGCAAGAGATAAATTCCCCAATAAGTGCGAGCCTGTCCCAAAAGGGGCTTTCCGCGAAGTTCCCTGTGAAAAATGAAAGTAAATTTATTTACCTTATATATTTGAATTGTTTTTTTTTCCATCGGGACGAAACAGTTTATTGTATTTTGATACCGGTTCGCCTCGAAGCGCTCCTTTTTTAGATGATGCCTCGGCCAGGCCCGCACTCGATAGACTTAGTCGCATTGCTACATAAACTTCATTATTTCTTTCTGGAACTGTCATTATGGAGGGTGTGAATGCATAGTTGTTGAAAAATTGAAGGGCCTTTGCAAAAAATAGTGTTGTTATTCCGTATATGTGTTATTTTATTGAGCAGTCTTTACTCATATAGTTACAGACCCCTAAAAAAGGCACCTCGAAAGCAATTTTTAATTCTTCCTCAGAATCCATTAAACTTAAAAAAATCGAATTTGGCATTCTATTTGTGCATGGAGTAGAAAAGACCAGCCTTGAAATTTTTTCCGCAAAAACTTCCTCTTCATAGGTATTTTTGGATAATTAGCTTGATTCATTTTGAATAAATTCTTTCCTAAAAGTGGCGTTTTTGAAAAGAAAAAATGTATCCAAAAATTATGCAGGGTGTCCCGAATAAGATGGGAAACACCTATAGAATCAAAAAAAACCTCCATATGTAGTTTCAAGGAGTTTTAGATTCTGATTTACAGGGTGCTTTTCGAATTTGAATGGAAATTAAAACCACCCTATCTCTTAAACAGAATCACCGATTTATCCGAAATTTTGAATAAAGATAGCTTCCAGTAGGTCAAGTCAGGTTAGATATTGTTAAGTGGTATTCTCTCGAGTCGAATTTAACATCCCACGATCCCACTCATCTCATAACGAAGTCAATTAATATAAATCTGATTGAATTTCATCAATGAAATAACTTTGATTGCAGAGATAATTTAATTTGATGTTATTTCTGATAGTAGGCACCTTTGATTTACTCCAATTTTATCCTTGACTCATTATAAATAATCAGAATGATCTATAGTTTGCCTCCATTTCAAACAGACAGTGGGACCCGCTTACTTTTGGTTTATTTTACCTATTTCTTATCCATCACTGTTTAGTTTTTTCTTGCAGATTCAATGATATAAAAATAAATAATTATTAAGGAACTATCTTTGAGTTACATTTCAGGAAACTGATGTATTCGATCAAATGAAAATTGAAATCAACATTCAATAGTGTATTATCAACTGATTGCTCCCATAAAGATTCAAAATTGACTCGTTATGACGTTATTGACGTTATGAGACGAATAGGATGTTAAATATCGGCAAGAGGGAAAAAATTATTGTTTATATCAAGAAAAAAAATCAGCTCTCGGCAAACTGCATGGTGCCATGCAATATTATTTGCATGGAAGCTATCTTCATGTTAAATTTCGGATAAATCGGTGGTTCCGTTCAGGAGATATAGGGTGATTCAAACTTCTACATATGGGGGTTTGTCGTGATCTTCTAGGTCTGTCTCACATAAAAATGTTTCCCATCTTATCCGGAACATCCTATATAAAAGACCCACACTATTTTTTGACAGGGAATCTCCCCATTGAATTTTTTTTTTTGAATTATACAGGCTTTAAATGGATAGTCCATTTTCTTTCGGTGTGAATTGTATTATCGTTACTCTGTCAAATGATGACTTCTAATGGCAGCCTGTTTTCGTATACAGGAAGAAGAGTCACCTAACTTCCACCCTGCTCCCCTTTGTCGGCATCAGGACAATATTGCGGGGAAAATAGCCCCTGCACGTCGATTGTGGTTTTTCCGTTTTTATTCGGGGGTAGACAAAATATTACGTTTCGATTCGGTATAAATTGCGGCCCTGCCGGAATGTCAATAGAATTCTGCGGATTCGAAAAAATATTTTCTTGCATGCCGGCGTCCGCCTTTGGTGCGGGGCGTACATTGTGCAGATTTTATGCAAATTCGCTACAACACGGTTGCGCCATTCTAATATGAGCAGGGAATCGCTGAAGCTCGCGGAATGAATGGCTTTTGACTGTGGGGTTATCCTGTCGGAAAAAACACCGAGAATCTATTTCTTATCAATCCGATTTGTCCACCACATATTGGTTGAACATATCTGAAACGAAATTCGTGAGCTTACAGAACTTTCTCCTTGATTTCAGAAGAAAAAAAAGACGCGAATGCACAAGAAATTATGTCTTTTTTATTTCATTTTAGATTTTTGTCATCTCTTTCATTTATATATCGATTGAAATTTATTTTGGGAGGATTTTGCATCTCTTCATAAACTTTTTAGGGTTTTCACTTCCAATCTCTGAAACAAAATCAATTAAAAATGAAATCAACGATTTGCTCCTGCGTAAATTCTTGCACTAATTTGTCAGGAGCAAATTAACTAGAAAAAATTGTTGCCTGACAATGAACTCAAAATAAATAACGTTGAAATTATAATTCTTTGTAACGTTTCGGAGTCTATATCAGACTCCTTCATCAGACGAAAAAATCTACTTTTGAAAATCTTCTGAATTGTCGCTTTTTGTCTGACATTAATTGTCAACACACAGAAACAGAGACTGCACAGAAACGTTGATTCATTTAATTTTGAAATTACCGGATGACAGTTCCTTCTTTAGTAAATTGATCCAAATATGATCCACTCCTACCGAACAATTTGCCAAATTATTATCCTGATCTAACAGAATACACGCAGACTCTTTAATTTTTCGTTTAAAATGGTTTGGTTCTGTCATTAAAATTTTAGTGTTGTCCCAATCCATCATGTGGTCTCCCGTATTAGAACAAATGTGATCTGCGATTTGTGATCGATTAATTTCTCTATTTTTAATATTATTTTTATGTTCGCGTTTTCTTATTTCTAGAGGTCTGGACGTTTCACCTGTATAAGTTTTACCACAAATACAGGGTATGTTGTAAATACAATTTTTTGATTTTTGTTTTTCGTTCAAAGGTTTAGTTTTTGTGAATATAGATCTTAAATCATTTTGCGTTTTAAAAACAGTTCGTATGTTGAACTTCGAACCGATTCTTCTTATTTTTTCTGAAAGGCCATTAACATAAGGAATTACATTCAACAAATTTGGTTGTTCTTGACGGTTTGTTGGTTGTTCCTGATCATTATTACGATTTTGGTTAGTCACTATAATTTATTATTTCTATCAAAAAGCAACCAATATACAGGATGGTTGTATATGTACATATATTTCAACAGAAGATTCCTAAGGTCAAAAAAAAAACGCTGAAAATCAATAAAAAATCAAACATTTAGTTATGTCTCACAAACTTTCTTATCAAATGGAAGGATTCAATTAGGGCTCCTTCCATAGCAATGAGTTCTAAGGAACTCAGCTCATCTCACCACATTCTTTTTCGCCCATGCGCTAATTAATGATTTTGCACTGTGCATATACAGGGTGAGTCTTTGACTCGTACAAATATTTCAACAGTAGATTTTTGAGGTCAAAATAAACACTGTTTGCCCATATAATTTTTTTCGAATCGGCTCGGTTCGAAATATACAGGCTGTTGACAAACCATAAAAAAAATTTGATTGAGTGAAAGAATTTCGGAATATAGTTTTTCATTTATCGGATGAATCTTCTTCGAACACAAGATATCACCCACGTCTTCCAGTTTTCTCATTAGGACCATTATGTACCATAAAAACATCAAAAATTCAACGAACCCAACTCTTGAGACTATGTTGGGCGCTATATTTAATAAATATTCGAAATATTTGTAAAATGAAAGTATTCATCATATTTTCTCGTATAATGCGCCGTTTTCGAGTAATTTGATGTTCAAAAATTAAAAAGTATCTGTGAAATTAGAAAAATTAAGTGCTTTGGCTGAATACAACTCTGTTTGAAAAATCCACAGATGTGTAGTGTCTGCTAGTTATTCTGAAGGTAATTTTGTTTTTCCAAGGGTGGCACAGCACATTTTGGAAACTTTAAATGGCTTTATCTTCTTATCAGGGCCGAATCTGAAAAAATGGTATGAGTAAAAAACGTTTTTTTCACTTCAAGAATCTACTGTTAAAATATTCGTACGAGTTAAAGACTCACCCTTTATATTTGAGTTTTGAAATCTGCAGATTTATGTACAGCAAAGAACACTATGGTTTTCTCTGGTATAACAACCATAACCCCACTTCGTCTCATTCATTCTTCACTCTTAAGCTGAGTGGATCCTTGTGTGGGCGGTAAAGAGCCATCTTGAGGAAGGAGCGCAAATTATTTCCGGCAAAGACTGACAGAGACATAGAAAACCGCCCGGGGCTTCTCCTTTATGCCCGGTATTCTTACGTTCGTCTATGGCTCCAGCCCCTCGACGCTACCCTTTATCTCTTTATACGTATGGCGGCCGCGATTTTGAGGGAGAAATTACTCGGGAGAAACGTTTAACCTACGAGCTCGGGTTGATTCAGATGATAGCCTTTGGCTCTGCAGATAGAATTTCTGCTTTATTAAGCGGAAGGTCTTTGTGATTTCAGTGGAGTGAAGAAAGAATGGGGTATTTTTATTTCTCACCGTCGGATCGATTACTATGAACTTCTCGTTATTTTCCTCTCTTCTGACTTTTAGCTGCAGTTGAGTTTAATTCTCATTTCCCCGGTTTGAACCACTTTTAACCACAATATCACCACTAGGTATAATTCTGGAGACTGGAGAATTCAAATTGTCATTAGAGGTGACACGAAAGAGAAAATCAGACTTCATTATGCCAGCTGGTATAACGGTGTCGAACTTTTTTTCGTATCTGATATCTAGCAAACAGTGGCGATGGCTGTAGATGTGGCCATCTCTCTTCACAGATTCAGTCCTTGGAAAAAGCAGAACTTATCTTATCTCTTCAAACAAATTCTTTCTAACATCTGATTTACCTAGGAAGTAAAGTTAGGAGGGTGAAGAAAGCACAGAACACAGGAGCAGTCCAATTCCTTCCACCTACTGAAAGATGCGGCCAAATCGGCGAGTTTCTTTCCCAGTTACACGCCAGTTACGTCGCTTAACTTTGGTGAACTTGGCCCTAAGTAGGTATTCTGAAGCGAGCTATACATTTCTTCAGAAGAATCTAGAAATAATGTGTCTGAGTATCAAGACTCTCATCTTTTATTTCAACGAATGAAAAACTTATCAATCGAAATTCAATCATTTATCCTTTCAATCCAGGCTGTCCCTGTAGCCTCCGTGGCGCAATCGGCTAGCGCGTTCGGCTGTTAACCGAAAGGTTGGTGGTTCGAGCCCACCCGGGGGCGAAACTTTTTGATTTCGTCAAATCCAGACATTTCTATAAAAACACTGCCAGCAGTCAGTGGTTTTTTGCTGATTCATTTCTGGCCAAAGATCTTGAGAAGCGATTCGTTATTTTTTTTTTGTTCGTTCTTTGATGAGTATATTTTTCTCCTTTATTTTCGAATCATGCAGCCTTCAGCCTGTTGAGTAGAGATTTCGCATGAAAATATTGGTATACAATTAAACTGAAACTGATTTTTTTTACGTGCATAGATTACAATTTTTTCGCGAAGTAAGGATTTATGATATTTTGATCTGTTTCGCTCAATTATCATCAGAAGTCTTAACTTGTTAATAGAATTAACTCATGAAACAAAAATTTTCCTTTGTGAAAAAGTTTCGGCATCACAATTATCGTCAGAGTTTGTCTGTCATCTGTCAAAAACTTCTTCTGTCATCAGGGGGCGTAGCTCAGATGGTAGAGCGCTCGCTTAGCATGCGAGAGGTACCGGGATCGATGCCCGGCGCCTCCAAAGTTTTTGCTGTTGAAAGAAGGTTGATCATTTTCAGCATACTCGTTAAAATCAAATATTTCGTAGTTTGTAGTCATATTCTGTTCCCTGCAATCATGAAAGTTCTAAAATTTCTCATAGGTTTTAGAAGCTACTCACCTAATGGCATTTACAAAATATGGTGTCCTATTGACGTCGTATGTTTTGGCTTCCAACGACGTTTGAACACTGAAAAATACAATGGAACTGAAATTAAGTAAACCATTTGAGTAGAGAGTAAAGTAGTCAAAGTATGTAAAAAAGCAGTACTAGAATTGTTTCCTATACTCTATTTTTTCATTATGTTCTCATGTGGGACCGAAAAGATGACAAAATTATTGATGAATTAGACGAAGAACCTAAATAACCTGGTGGTCAAAAATGCAACTTCAATAACCCATTAAAATTTGACCAAAAAGTAATCAAAGTACCTACTTCGTTAAAAACATTGCTTCGAGCAATCGATCTACTTTTAGCTACTTTTAGTTGTAGCTACCGAAACCTTGCGAATTTGCCCTTGAATAGTAGTACCTACTTGTAGGTTAATTCCTGAACATATATAAGTATACATATTATCCTTCAACATCATGTGTTCTTTTATGTTTTATTGTATCGTTGTCCGCAGTCATTATTCTGATTGAATGTTACTTTTCAACTGTAAAATTATTTTTATTTTGTACTGCCATATTTTCAACTAGAATCTTCATCTAATATCTAATATCTGTTGATTTTATTGTAATTCTCAACATTTTTTTCGTTTTTCGTGAGTAGCAAGGTTTGCGTTCGCCACCCTGTATCTGGATTCAGTTAGGCCATCCTATTTTGTCGCGGAAATGGCGGCAGAAATGTCCCCCGTGTCGTCGACATAGACTCCGGGTTCTTTGGAACACAAAACTCGCTCTTTGTTACCTCAGTAATTTAATTCCTCTCCATTGAAGGGGCCAACGTACAAAGATCTCAATACGGTTCGGGGCCGAAACAAGGGACCAACGATAGCATTTGTTTTTTCAGCGCTCGGATCCCAAGATGTCACCAGAGAGGATGTACCGAACCGTCCCGTCTGTCGTTTGTCTGTGTGTACCCTCTTAAATAGCCGTTCATTGTTCGCTACCATTGTTCGGCATAATGCCGATTCCTGTTGATAATGGCTGCTCAATGATGTATACAACATTGTGAACAATAATTATTGATTCAGGATGGCACACACCGAGGGTACAACGATGTGTGTATGGTAATAGATAAATAACACGGTGGCGTAGATGGCAATTTGGACGGTATCGAGGGTCGTTGAGGTTTGTCAAAGCGATATGTCATTGGGGTAGTCCATGCTTATCTGTACACCTGCTGCATCTCTTCAGATTCCTCCTTGATAACACTCACGCTGAAATTGGGGTTCGAATTCGGTGGCTAGATTTCGATGTTTACTCCACTATCACTCCTGTCCTACAAGAAAGCATTCGAGTTGGATCAGATCTTCTCAAGGGTTGGAAGAGACGATTTTGTTGATCGACTTTGGTTTCTCATACGTCGCAGAAATTGATCAATAGTGTATTTAGAACGAATTTTGTGAAATGATGAAATGCACACGTACGAGGATATATTGAAAAATTCTCAGTCTACTATAGAACCAAACAACATTTCAATGTCAAAATACTTTATTACTCAACATATCCTCCTCTTAATTGCATACATTTATAACACCGAACCTGCAACGTCTCTAGACTTTTCAAAAAAAAATGTTTCTTCTTGCTCTGCAAACCAGACCACCACAGCTTTTATTACCTCCTCGTTGGAAGAAAATTAACGATCTTTTAAACTTTTTTTTAGTTGAGGAAAAAGATGAAAGTCGGATGGAGCCAAATCTGGTGAATAAGGGGGTGTTCTAGTAATTCAAACCCTTAATCACGAATTTGTTGCATGGCAACATGAGATTTGTGTACAAGGGCGTTATCCTGCAAAAACAAAACACCTTTGGATAAATTTCCGCGTCTTTTCTCTTTATTTTTTTCCTGTGGAGTGGTCAGTAATGTCGAATAGTAATCTTCGGTTATTGTTCTTCCCTTATCCAAAAAATCAATCATGATTACTCCATGGCAATCTCAAAAACTGAAGCAAGAACTTTTCCGCCAGATTTTTGGACACGAAACTTCTTAGGTCTTGGAGAACCAGAGTGTCGCCATTCCATCGATTGTTGCTCTGTTTCTGGATAGTAGAAATATACCCAAGTTTCATCCATAGTAACAATTTGGTTTAAGAAGTCTACATCGTTTTCAAATCGAGCACAGATCGAACGCGATGCTTCTACCCTTGCACGCTTTTGGTCAGCATTCAAACATTTGAGGATCCATTTTGCAGCAATTTTTCTCATGTCCAAATTGACGTGAACTATATGATGAACGCGTTCGTATGAAATATTCAGTGCTTCATATATCCGTTTTAGCCCAATTCGACGGTCTGATAAAATCATGTCATGAACTGCATTGATATTTTCGGGGACTGACACAGAAACTGTCCTTCCCGATCGGTCATCATCTCTTTTGAAGATTGCAGTCCAAATTTTCACGGTCGCATACGAAGGACATTGATCACCACCCTTTTAAGTACAGAGGTACTTGAGGATGGTTCGATACTCCAATTTTTCGATTTTCACAATTTCGGTGGACTTCTTTTTTCTCTTAATTTATTGTGTAACTCTGGTTTACTTTTTTGACCTCTGACTACATATTGACACTTCTATTGAGATATTATACTTTACTTCAACTGAACTTTTCTTCCAGTTAGAGCAGAGAACTAAAGCCTACCGTGAATTTAGCATGGTAAAAAACAAGTATTATCTACGTATGAACTTCGAAGCGATATAAATAAATATACCTACATCTCGTTGCAATAGTATTTCCGTCTGAGTGTCTGTCATCGCCATTTTCCAATAGTGCATTCAATTCAAGCAACTTATAAATGGAGTGGTTATCAAAATAGGGGTGTTACAGATCCTCCACGAAGAACAAATCATAACCGGTATCATATTCGTCAAACTTTTTTCTATTCAGACAGCTGCTAGACTCCGATCCTATTCGTTAAATCTTACTCACTTATGGCGGAGCACGTCCTCTGTTTTCACCACTTTTATCTTTTGTATTGAAGCACAAAGACCACCCTGATTTTGGGCATAAACATTTTCAGGACTTACGTCAGTAGGTTTAGTTCGATGATTATTTATCGTGGGTTATTGAGGGGATTACCTCATTTTATTTTTTCAACACCTCCTTTGTGCGATATGTGAACAAAAATTATACTCCGTCGGTAACTCATCTGTCACAACCCAAAAACACTTAGGTCCATTCATAATAATTTATTTTTTGTGTTCTTTCAATGATCGAAGGTGAAAATGGACATGCTGAACTTTTCTGAATGAAACAAAGGATAATTTTCGTTATGTGTTCATTCTACTGCGAAATTTTCAACTTTTGTTGACGTGGCAGAGTAGTCTTGCCTTAAATTCAACTTGTGATTCGAACCTTTCTCGTGTAGGCAGAAAATAAAGACGAAAAAACTTTCAGCCTGGTTCTGCTGTTACACAGAAACGGTATAAAAGCACAGATTTTTCTGAGATTTCCTGGGGTAGGATGATTTTTATGAACTACAAAAAGAATACATGTGGTACAACAAAGTGCCACAAAGTGTGTAGACTACAACGAAATCGTTTTCTACGCAGGCTAGGGTCGTTTTTATATCCCAATAAAACTTTAATTGTCTTCAGACACACAAGAATCCGACATCTGTACGCGTAGATGGAACTTACACCTAGTGTTCCTCATTTAGGGGGCATTAAAGCCGATTATTAATCATAACTGCCTCATACTATCGAGAGAATATTGTCGTCGGATTGTCTTCTAAATTTGTATTCGTGCTATAAAATCGAATAGACGTAATATTAACGTGATGAGATGAAAAGAAAGATATAATGATTCCAGGTGTGAAAAAATTTACATTTGCTAGATAAACAACAATGTTTCTTTGTGAATCGATTTATGAATCGTACACTTTCGGTCTTTTACCACCTTCTTTCTCTTCTACGCCAAGCTCTTCGATTTTTAACATTCGGAACCATTCTAGACCATTTGCCCACTCAATAAAACCACTCCAAGCGCTGAATATGAATTACGGAATACATTCAGGTATGATGTAGATACAACACAAATAATTCAGTTCAGATAATCAGTCGGTAAAAGAAGAATTTAATTTTCAGGGACACAAGATTATTAAATGTGCTATCAGACAGTTAACAATTTCTTTGGTTATGAATGAACCTACTAAAAAAACACCACACATATACTCCATTCACTTTTATTTTAGCAATCGGTTGGCCATGGAAATTTTACACATTTCACTCTGTATAGTACAAAAATGTGGGGTTATGAAGCTTGTCAAAACATTTTTGGGTTTTAAATCAACAGTATGTTGCTCGTTCTACGTAAAAGTTTCTGTTATTAGGTATTTTATCACAATGTCGAATCTCTTCGGAAAATATGTGACGAAAATAATTGAAGTTTATGCAAACTGATTGAAGGCATACAAAATCCAGTTATTTGCATGGAAAATACAAGAGATTAGTATAATAACATAATATGCACTAGCTTGAGGAGAGTTAATGTTCGTTATCTTCTTTGGCTAAAGTTTTAATACGTTTTATCAGTTGTAGATTTCAAAAATATTAACCCGAAGATGAAATGCATATGATGCAGTGGTTGGGGATGGGTATCTCCCGAAGGAATTAACAGATAATTACAAGAATATTGAATTCTTCAACAAAAATCATCTTGCATCAATAAAAGTAGAAGCAATTAAAGGAACTTTCAACCTTTGAACAAAAATTTCACATGAATAAACAATTAACAGGACAACTGGTGCGTATTTGTGACTATTCATCTCAATACATTGATATAATAATAATAATTAGGTATTTATTGGTACCTTAAGACAAGTCAAATGATAAATAGAAAAATCAATTTTCGGGAACTTATCCAACGATAACATTCATCGAAAATCCTGTAGTAAACTTTTCGCATTACCTAATTCACTCAAACATAACAAGTCGTTTAGAGTCAGATGAAACATTAGGTATATAAATTCTCTTACATTGAATATGTTCGCTACCGTCTGACGTATTGTGGATTTCAGAATATCAGGGTATAACTATTTGAATGAGCGGACCTGAATTCTAAATGGCACTTCCTGAAACCCTGTCTCTTTCTTCAATCACTTTCGGCATTTTCGTAATAACAATTGATATTAATTGTGGCAACGGCGTTATGACATTAACGACATTTCATGAGTGCCAACCTTACTCCGTTCTAGTTACAAAAACTTGAGGAAATTATTTCATGGCCAACCGACTGCTAAAATAAAAGTGAATGGAGTATAGAAAGAGAATTTACCTGTATGTTTCAAAACTTTTTGAGAAATTATGTTGAAAAGATATATTGATATTATCTTGCACGGTAGGTTATCGTGATTCTGGGCATCGCTATACAACCTCAGTGCGCGAAAAAACAACGCAACGATTCAAGACATCTCATCACTACTTTTCTTCGAATGTCCCTGCTACATATGTCTCAAAACCCAAATTCAAAATTTGACGACTCCTCCAGTCCGAGTTCCTGGACTTGATGAATAGAAAGGCATCACTTTAATCGGCCGAATTTAATTAAAGTCAAGAGAGACGTCAAGATAGCGCAGAATTAAAAAGCGGAGATTGTTAATTAAAAAGAAAAACTGAATGAATTGCCGCCATCCTCGGATGGAGTCCTGGGGCATTTAAGTTCGAGCAATTCCGAGTGAAAGACAAAAAGCGCATTCGGTTAACTTTTTTTCTCCGAGAATTGGTGAGCACTTTCGTCTTTGGGTTCATTGTTGTCATTTTTATTAGGCGGGTCATCTGTCGTTTCTTGTTGAAGTTCGTAAATGAGCGATGTGTTCTTAATTTTCTTATCTTTGTTTATTCACTCGAAATACTTTTTAATCGGAGTTAAGGTTTGGTACTTATAACAGTTACTATACTGCGACCATCAAATAAGGATAATACTGGTAGAATTTGAAGCCTGCCTTAGTTTTTCCAATCAATTTTATAATCCTCAAACTACTCGCAGCCTTACAAAATGTGAGAATTTTTTTCTTTCTTGGAACATCCAGAAAAAATTTTTTCAGGATGGCCTTCAATACCCTTTGCGAGTAACCTTCTTTTCGAGCTTTGTCTAACCTTCTGAATTTTGTGCCGAAAAGTGATTCAACATCATAAAATTATCTTTTATATAATTTTTCTGAATGAAGGACCTATACTCCATTCACTTTCATTTAAGCACTCGGTTGGCCATGGAAATTTGACACATTTCACTCTGTATAGTACGAAAATGTGGGGTTATGAAGCTTGTCAAAACATTTTTTGGTTTTGAATCAACGCTATGTTGCCCGTTCTACGTAAAAGTTTGTGTTATTACGTATTTTATCACAATGTCGAATCTCATCGGAAAATATGTGACGAACATAATTGAAGTTTATACAAACTGATTGAAGGCATACCAAATCCAGTTATTTGCATGGAAAATACAAGAGATCAATATAATATCATAATATGCACTATATTGAGGAGAGCTACTGTTCGTTATCTTCTTTGGCTAAAGTTTGAATACGTTACATCAGTTGTAGATTTCAAAAATATCAACCCGAAGATGAAATGCATATGATGCAATGATTGGTAATGGGCATCTCCCGAAGAAATTAACAGATAATTACAAGATTCTTCAACAAAAATCATCTTGCATCAACATAAGTAAAAGGAATTAAAGGAAGTTTCAAGTCGAGATGAACTTCACCTTTGAACAAAAATTTCACATGAATCAACAATCAACAGGACAACTGGCGCGTATTTGTGGCTGTTCATCTTAATAGATTGATATAATAAAAATTATTAGGTATTTATTGATACCTTAAGACATTTACAATGTATAGGTCAAGTCAAATGAAAAATAGAAAAATCAATTTTCGGGAACTTATTTTATGATGACATCCGTCGCAAATCCTTTAGTAAACTTTTCGCATTAATTCATTCAAACATAAAATTCTCTAATGCCACTACTTTTTTTGGGTCTTCCAATATAGGGAAATTCTTTGTCATCCTCTTCATTCACAGTATTTCTGATTGTGGAAACATTCAGCACTATATTCAGTATTATATAAATTCTCTTACATTGAATATGTTCGCTACCGTCTGACGTATTGTGGATTTTAGAATATCAGGGTATAACTATTTGAATGAGCGGACCTGAATTCTAAATAGCACTTCCTGAAACCCTGTTTCTTTTTTCAATCACTTTCGGCATTTTGGTAATAAAAATTGATATCAGTTGTGGCAACGGCGTTATGATATTAACGACATTTCATGAGTGCCAACCTTACTCCGTTCTAGTTACAAAAACTTGAGAAAATTATTTCATGGCCAACCGACATGTATTTAGTTGTAAGCCCCAAAATAAGTCAACATATCAGAGTAGCAACCTCCAAATAACGCTTTTGCATTCTCGGTAAAGCTTGATGAAATCTCTCATCCTGCTGTTCACTGAAATTGTCTGAATTTTCTAGAAATCGCTCTAAGTGTAAGTGTAACAAGTGGATTTTTAAGAATTGTTGCACCCAGTTCTTGCAATTTTTTTATCATGCACTCAAAAAGCTCGATATAGTTTTCGGACTTGTTCCCAAAAAAAAATTTTCTAACCGGAAAAAAATTGATTGAGTTGATTTTTCCGAGATACACTTAACATTTCTGGCACACAACATGAGGTACAAACGGCTTGTCTTGATTGCACAATTTCGTTTTGGTTTAGGTCTTTCACTTTCTATGATGTTGATTCATGAAATTTACGTATTTAAAAGTGCAGAAAAAACTTAGATTATCTTGAGTAGTGTAATATAAATTGAAATATCGATAAATCCTGGACATAAGATCATTCCTATTTCAAAGATATCCCTCATTGAAATGTATTCTAAAGCAAAATTTTTCTCGGTGAAAATAACAAATTACCGACCAAAGTCCTTGTCGATTAAAATCTGTAGAACGACGCAACGGAAACAAAATTTCCCGAATTTTTTCCGTTGGCAATTCCGCGACAAAGTTACTGGATCATTTCGAGGCGTAATGAAAAGTTTCGTCGAAATTAAATGGAAAGTCTAAAGACGAGTAATGTTAAAGAATGTTGCCAATGTATACTAAGTGCGGGCCTAAGTTCCTGATTAAAACCGTCGAACTGAGGTTCAGATAATTAACTGCATTTGCAAAAACGGCATTTCCATGCCTCCTCGCCGGTTTTTTAATCCATCTTTAGTCACGATCGCTTTATATTCAGGCTTTTTGGCGTATTTTTTCGTCACCCGAAAGTTTTATGGCCTTCCAGCAATTTACTCTTTGTTCCGTCTCTGGGGGACATTGTTCATTGTCGGCTTTTCCTAAGCTGAGAACATTATTTTCGGGAAAGTTTTGGGGTGGATCTTCACAGGGGGTGAATATGCGGCATATAATCGGCTGATTGTTGACGAGAAACATATAACTCTACCATTTTAATTTGCACATTAGAATTTTTTCATGTGGAAACAACTATTTGAATAATATTCCCAATTTCTGGACATCCTGTATAGAATTAAATATGTAATTTCACATGTAAATACATCTGATGTTCCGCAGTTCGGAAGAAATAATCCAACCGGCAGCCTCTATATGGTTATTCACCCAAAATAATCCTTTGATCTTCCATAATGTTACGCGGTATTTTGCCCTCAAATGGATACATCTAGCGATTAATCAAGGTAATGAATCTTCCTACCTGCTGGCTGGATTTCACTGTTCAATTATTGGTACTTCGCAAGATTTGAATAGTTCGCGAATAGATTCGTTAATGAAGTTCGGTGTGGTGTACTAAGTCATACGTGAAATTCACTTATGATGTAATAATTTGTTGGAATGGGGGTCGACAGTTCAGCGTTGTCGGAAGCAACGGATTGCCTCTGTTGGAGTGAATATATCTACCTACTACATAGGGCATTATCTTATATCTATGTAGGGCTACAGTTTACTTTGATATTATACGCAGTGTGCTCCAAATGTTGAATTTTTAAAAGCTATTGAAGCTTGCCTAATTTTTGGTTAGGATTCAGTTTGAGACAATTTGAGAGGGGCGTCCTCTTAGGGGTTTTTCTATTTCATCAATAAGGTTGACTCAGACATTTTCCACTTCATACAGCCTCATCTGCCTAAACACATGTGAAGACTCTTATGTTGTCCAATGGCTCTATTGAGTGATATGCAGAAGGTAGCGCCACCTGTTGCCAGATAGGCGTATGTACTACCTAAGCCCCACTTGCTGTCTCTAGATCCCTGTAAAATGGATGAGAGGGTCACGATTGAGATTTCGTGCCGAATATTTATATCTAGAAACGAAAATCAAGATTTCTCAAATACATTTTCGTTAATTTCTAGTACTAGTTCCGGAGTTATATCCGGATTCAGTGATTTTTATTCGATTATAGAAACTGTCTCTTCGTTCATCCCGAGGCAGTCTGCTGATATCCTTTTTGGGTTACTTATGTTACCGTAGCCTTAGGCATCATCATAATCATTGCTGTATCCCTTTACCGGGAATAAATCTACAATAAGACAAAAAAAAAATTAAAAATTAAAGGTGCGAACAGACTTGTAATTTCTTAGGGCTAATTGCGGCTGTGTGCCCTTCTGTGACTGAAGAGACCCAACCGTGACCTGCAGATCCCTCTAGACTCAGGTCATGGATAGTCACCAACCAGATCTGGCTGCCGCTGTATCCTTCTCGAGTCTCCATTATAACTGTGTACCAAAGACCACCACTGTAACCAACGCTAGTTGTTCCCAGTTATGATTGGCATTAACTGATTTTAGGGATTGATGTAGTATATCCTTAAACCGCTTATACTAGCCTCCTGGTTTTCGGGCTCCCTCTGTGAATTCGCCATACAGAGCTAATTTGGGTAGTCTTATGTCTTGCCTCATCAGAATGTGGCCGCTCCATCTGAGTCGGGCCACTCGGACCCTCGTTACTTGAGTCTCAATTGTTGTACAATTCGCGCGTTGCAAGACTTCTGCATTCGAAACTTTGTGGAACTATCTGATGTGCATTATCTGTCTTAGATGACGTTGTTGCGTTTGTTCAAGCTGTTTAATATGTCGCCTATAGGGCGTCCAGATTTCGCTTCCGTAAAGAAGCGTTGGGAGGACGAGTGTTTGAAAACAGCTGTCTTGGTCTTCAGATTGAGGTCGTGATTTTGAAACCCTCTGTCCTTTAGCTTCCAGAATGCCCGTGATGCCGAATTGATACGGTTGTGTTTTTCCGTGTCTAGGTAAGCCCTAGTATTTATGAAGCTTCCCAAGTATTCGAACTGCTCGACCTGTTCTAGAGTTTCATTCTCCAGGCTGATATGTGTTTGAAGTCTTTCTGACGGATTTACCAGGATTTTGGTTTTGTCGATATTGAGTCTAAGGCCTAAAGCTTCGTATATATGTTTATAGGTGTCCAGCATTATCTGTTGATCCTCTGGGCTGCTAGCTATAAGTGCGCAGTCGTTTGCATATTGACCGTAGACTTAGAGATTTCAGTCGAATACCACAATGGTCCTTTTTTCTCGAATGGCAGGGGAATGAATCTCTTATCATTGGTTGGAAAATTTCTGATGAAATTCATAATGAAAACAGAAAGAAAGAAGTTACACTCGCGATCCCGAAAAAATTAGTTTTCCGTCAACTTCATTCGTACCTTTATGAAAATGTATTCCAATGAAATGAAGTATCCTTGAATCTGTGATGAAATATTGTTTTTTATGTTGATTAACTCACGAGACTTTCAGCAGTATCCGTTTTATTGTAAGATTCGTCTCATAAAACGCTTGCATTATAAATAACACATGAATCCTACTTTCCGCAATTCCCCAGGAGGCGCACTCCCAGCGCATTCAAACCCGCACACAATATACCTACCAGACGGGAAATCAAGATGGCACATTTGTTTCATCCATTATGAAATCCAATGAATAGGTGAATAGAAAATACAGGACCTTCAAAACGGGCTCCTTTTCATCGCATAGCCAATGGAGAACACGGCAATGCTCCATTCAGATCATTGAGCACGCCAATGGCATCCATTCATTCCTTCTTCGCCTGCGGGGTATTCAAAGGAAGCAACTGGGAGCGAAAATTTTGAATATGAATAGGTATTTATCGAGAATTGGTAGGATTCTCAACGGGCTTTCGAGGGGAATGATGGCAGCTCGATAATATAATTTTTTAATTATTCAAATCTTATAATATTTTCCTGGATGTGAAGGGAAGTTTTCCAAATCGTTGTCGTTGTAACTGTCGATATACAGGATGGCCCAAGACAACTTAGACGTAGCCGTTTTGAGTGTTTTAAGCCGAGGGCAAAAATTGACGAATGTACTTCTTGATGTGTTCACAATGCAAACGTAACTTCAACTTACAAAATATCAATATTTTATCAACTGTCAAATATTATTTAGGTTTCAACCTCAGATCAATAAAAAACATTTAGTGATCTGAGGTTTCAACGAATAAATAGTATAATCTTCATTGATTTTTTCCATTTATTTATATATTTCTTTGATTGATTAAATGAATGTTAAAGGTTTTTCTTCGAACTTCAAATAAAGGTGAATAAAATGTTTTCAGTCACTTATGAAAATACAATCCTTTTGAAAATCGTTCTCAGATTAATAAAGTGCAAAACTTTGTCGTATGGTTTGAAATGAAAATAACTGTTCAGCTTCAAATACCCTGATTAATCATTGTAGACTTTGTTGTGAAGTAAAGATGAGTACTGAAGTTGAGTTGCGTTTATGTTATGATGCACGTGAACATAAAAATTATAAAAAATTTAAGTTTTAACTTTAAATTGCCTAGGAATGGGCTCTTCACTTTTGAATTACGGTGGTATATGTCAATGTCTTTCGAATATACGATGAAGAAATAGAAAAAAATGAATAAAAAGTTTAACTGTTTTTATTTGCGGAAATCTAGAAGGAGAACTTGTCATTAGAATTTGATGAATCAGTTTCGCTGAACTTTAAAGTTTAGGTTTTTTGCGAAAATCATACAGCTCTTCGAATAACATGACGAGGTTTCTGTAAAGTTTGTAGTATGATCAGTGCAACCTTAACAGAATCCGAGTAAAGAGTGAAGATAACAAAATCTTCTGCCAAATTAAAAATTGAGCTTTTCAGATATTTGCAATAAGTGAGGAAGCTTTCTTTGTCAATGAAACTGTGTAATTCAGGAAGTGGTAAGAAATTTCATGAAATACAACATAATACTTCTCAACGGGCATTTTGTACCCCTTGATGTAGGCAACATGTATAGTCATAGTTCGGTAGTTGACTTCTAGAGGACGCTTTTTCATTGAGCAGACTCCGGTGCCCACCAATAACTCCGGGCAGTCGGGTTTGCCGTGTTCCCGATAGATGGCACTGCAATGCAGTTTTATGTATGGTCCTGGGAATTCAAAAAATTTTCGGTATAAGGCAAAATGTGCTCATGACAGTATTACTTTTTGAATTCAGTGTTGGTGAATTTGGCTCTCTGATTCGGTACATGAATCAAGAAACGAGCATCAAATAATTAGCCTCAATTAATTTGTACCCATTAACATTCATTGTAGTTTTTGTTTTCTGAAGCAGAGGCTCTATAAAAATTGTCGTCCCTCCCTGAATCCATTTCCGCTCAAAAGTTATTAGTTCAGTAGTTTCGTGTCAACGGAACCTGGAATTTTCGACGGCAGGTGTACTATATAAGACGAAATGTGCGAAATTATGATTCCGCAATTAATGATACGTTATTACAAGTGATAAAAAAGCATCTACAAACAAGTCATGACCAACGAGTTGATGGAATGTGGGCGGTAGATGAGAGCGCCCAGACTTGCCTCGGAGGTAACAATCTTGTATATGAGATCTGAATGCGGCCTTAAAAATTCGTATCGTGAATCCTGTTGAAATTGGTCTGAATATTTATGGGGTATAATGTGGAAAACCACAAGACCGAAACAAACACGTTTTAAACTATTACTTTCGTAAAAGAAAATAGAAAGAAATCGACTTTTTCTGTTTTCTAATAGGTTTAACTGAAAAACACACATGTAGGTATATAGATTTTTATTTCATTTATTTATTTAGTTATTATCACATAAGTAATAGACCAGTTTTTCGGGATCATCCTCATTTTAAATGGCGGAATTCCCAGCAGCATTATTATAGTGACTTTCTTTTGACCTAGGCTAAATAGACCTTGTAATTCTTGCCTAAATCGTTGAGTTTTTATCTGTATACCATTTAATAGTAATCCTTTTGAGGATTTGAGGGATGGGTTCCCTTCCCCAATCTTCCATCCTTCCCAGCATCGTAGTGAATGTTTTCTGGATGCTTGTTTTGTTTATCGTCTTGTCATATCTATGTAAGAATAGTTGTGGAAAAACCAAGGTGCAAAGGTACCACGTTCAAATTGGTTTTGTCTTTCATATTCGATTTACGTACGAGACTTTTTAATTGACGAATATTTTTAGATGTTCAGGCAGTAAAATAATCAGTTTTAATCATCCAAGATCGAAATCGTATACCTGTTGTTGTCTATTGGCGGAGGATGAAGGTTACAAACTGCAAAATCTTGGGTCTGCGGCGGCGGGTTCATTGACAGAGCATACCGCATACTCTGCCTCCAATTATAGCTGCCTCGCACGCAATTTTGACAAGTCTGCATTGCCGAGAAAAAAGCGAATTTATATCCGAATTAGCGAATGTTATTTCATCCAGCGATAATAATGTAGGTGACACGAAGCTCAGATTTGTTAATGGCCACCTTTATTAATGATAATTATACCCTGTTATATGCGCAAGTTCTTCTTATCGTGTTTTATGGACTTTTTAATGGCCGCGAGCGTGTATATTGGATAAATAAAATTAAATGCGTTTTTATAAGGGAATATCATTTTCGTTGATATGCATTCCTGGGTTTTTATGACCTCGCGAAAGTGAAACTGTCGGACTGATGGGCATCCGAAAATTGAAACCGATGTGAGGAGGACTGGAAAAAATTCGGCTGCGATTGGTCAATCATAATCTTGATAACTTTGAGATCGGTCGTGTTGAAGATACTCAGGCTCGCGTGTCATTCCTTCAATGCTTGATATGTTTCGGGAGATTCCCACGAGTGAGGTCGGCATTATCTGTGCAATATTTATTTATCGAAGGAAAAAGGGAAAAATTGAAGCAACTCAGTGAAATCAAAATGGCAATACGAAGAGGTGATATCACCATCTGGCAATTAGATTTGCTTTTTCTGTCTTAATTCTAAGTTGTATAAGCCTTCCATAAGAGATCAAGGTTAAGATACCCAGCATCTTCTAATATTGATGTTGTTCTCATAGTGTGGGGAAACACTAGGTGAAAAAAAAGAGTCACTGCGTTTTTCTTCTAGGATTTATCCAGTAAAAATTGAAAGCCTTTATCAGACAAAAACTCGAGTAGGACAATCGAACAATGAATTCTGTTACATCAAAAAGCTCTTCAAATTACAAGAATTGTTGGAAATGTTCCCTCCTGCTAGGAGTCCAAGCCTTCTCCTCAAGGATTGCCGAACTCTTCCAAAAACAAGAGGTTTGTTATTTAATTGGAAAATATGAAAGGCCCTGTATTTTGGAACGAATCATTTATGGAGACTGGCCTACATCCCAAATCAGGACTTTTAATGCAGCATCATGACACTCCTGCGTGCAATTAAGCCAATCTTACTCAAACTACGAGGATGTATTGATATCTAGTTAGCCTAGACCAGCTCCATGCACAAAAAAATATTGCGTTATCATAGCAACGAACAATAACTCATTTGAAGTTTCAGTGTATGAAGTTTGAGGTCAAAAAAGTGAACCAGAGTTACGCAATAAATTAAAAGAAAGAAGATGTCCACCGAAATTGTGAAATTCGAAAGATTGGAGTTTCGAGCCATCATCAAGTACGTGTATTTAAAAGGGTAACGAGGTAAGCAGATTTACGAAGATATGCTTAATACCCTTGGTGATCAATGTCTTTCGTATGCGACCGTGAAAAATTGGACTGGAAGCTTCAAAAGAGGTAAATTTTCCATTGAAGATGAAAACCGATCGGGAAGACCAGTTTCTGTGTCAGTCCCCGAAAATATCGATGCAGTTCATGACATGATTTTTTCAGACCGTCGAATTAGGCTAAAACGATATCTGAAGCACTGAATATTTCATACGAACGCTTGTATCATATAGTTCACGTAAATTTTACGTACATGAGAAAAATTGCTGCAAAATGTTTGAATGTTGACCAAAAGCGTGCAAGGGTAGAACTCTCGTGTTCGATCTATGCCCGATTTGAAAACGATGTAGACTTCTTTATCCGCATTGTTTCTATGGATGAGACTGGGGAACATTTCTACGATCCAGAAACAAAGCAACAATCGATGGAATGGCGACACTCTGGTGTTTCAATACCTAAGAAGTTTCTTGTCCAAAAATCTTCTGGAAAAGTTGCTTCAGTTTTTTGGGATTGCCATGGAGAAATCATGATTGATTTTTTGGATAAGGGTAGAACAATAACCGGAGATTACTATACGACATTACTGACCGCTCTACGGGAAAAAATTAAACAGAAAAGATGCAGAAAGTTGTTTTGTTTTTCAGGACAACGCCCCTGCACACAAATCTCATGTTGCAATGCAAAAAATTCGTGACTCAGGGTTTGAATTACTATAACAGCCCCCTTATTCACCAGATTTGGCTCCATCCGACTATCATCTCTTTCCTCAACTGAAAGAAAGTTTAAAAGGTCGTAAATTTTCTTCCAACGAGGATGTAATAAAAGCTGTGAAGGTCTGGTTTGCAGAGCAAGAAGAAACATTTTTTTTTGAAAGGTCTAGGGACGTTGCAGGTTCGCTGTAATAAATGTATCCAACCTCAATGCTCTAGGGGTTGTAGTTGAGTTTATCTAGTCCTTTCCAACTACGAATAAGATCCCGACTGGATGGCAGAATATTTGGTCCAGGTCGCTCTCAAGATGAGCATGACGTTGGCCTCTAAATATAAATCAAAGGCGTGCGTTGAATATAAAAAAGTTAACATCATAATTTATATTATGGCTTTAGGCTAATTATATATAATACATATAAGCTCGTTTGTTGAAATATAAAATAACTCGAGTTATCTGTTCTCGAGTCTCCTCTTTCCCGGTTTCCTCCTTTGTTATTAGCGGATCATGACGTTATTAAAGTTCGAGAGGATGGGTCGGATTGTTGTATGCCCTCAGAGTGAATTCCAATCATTAGAGCTGATAGCGAAGAGTCATCCTTATTAATTTGTACGTTACTGAAATGCCAGAGCGAATGTGAAAAGCTGTTGAAGACACGACGGGCATCGGAGCCTGATTTCGAATGTCAGTATTGGTCGTTCGGCTCGGTTATCTTAATCGCAGAAGACGTTGGGTTCAAAGCGAGGTTAATTTTGGAGAATCTCTGCGGTCTCCGATTTTTGTGGAGGAAATGGGATGGCGAAATTTTCGACAATTTATTTAATGCCAGAAATAACGTTTTTCTATGATCATAACACAGCGACAAGGTGATAACAGTTCGATATAGGAACTCCAACATTGAACATTGTCAATAGGAGAGTCGGAAACACAGAGAAATCCTGAAATTTCATAACGAATTTATTATTATCATTCATTAAGACGATATTGGCCACTCTCGTTTGACTACACTGGTCTATATTCTTTTTCTGCATTTTTTTATAGTCGATCAACATACTATCAAAGTGCCAAGCTCCCAACACTCTTAAGATGTTTCGTAAATCTTGATGAAATCTCTCACCTAGAACTGAATTATATTACGAGGTGGATATGATTCGAATTCCAATATCTGATGGACGTTATCATCAGGTACACAGTTCATTTCAAGTTGATAACGTAAATGGAAAAAAGGGGTTCTATTTTACCTTTTGTTCTTTCCTTCCGAGGTTTAAACACGGAAAATTTCGGTTTATAATAATAGATTTCCGACTCAAATATGTTGTAGTATCTCTGTAGAAGTGTCTGAACAATTCAGAATGGAGCTCTTGAAAATTTTTGCTATCGTTGTTCTAGCCATGGTTGCTTTTGTTGGCGTAACTTATGCCGCACCCTTAGTGAGTATATTCTAACCTGTATGCCAGTGAGTATAATCTCATCTGTACCCAAATCAGTGCTTTTCACTCCTCTCACAAGTTAGGGTGAGAAACAATCTGAAACTAATTCAGAGACTTCACATAGGTTCGATACTTTTTCTAGTGCATTTTATTCATTGAGGTGTCTCCTGAACATTTCAATATTGATTGCAATTGCAAAAATGTTCTTCATCAGTCCCCATATAAAATTCTGATTTTCATCAATACCATCTTCTATTCCAGGAGGAAAAATCATTTTGGGATATACCACCAAAGGGATTAGATCATTGGAAGGATGTTTTGGCAGATGATTAATGTTTAATGAAGGTCTGAAAAGTCCTGTGAATTTGTGAAAAATATAAATTCACACATTGGTTTTCTAGTTTCGTTCCTATTTGTCCCATGAAGAATTTAATGGATGAAATATAAAACACAAGAATGTATGGCTTTTCCCATACGGAGTCAATTAAATACAAATCTTCCTCAGTTATCCATCCTAGTTGGATAACACAAGGATACAGATAAAATAACAAATTTTGACTGGTCACAATTATAAAGTTCATTCTGCTTCTTGGAGCTTTGTGCCTTGTTTTTCATGGATATGTTTGGTTCGTAATTTCCATCGTGTTCGTTTATTGACTAAATATATTCATATTTCCCAGTCCTAAGGATCAACTGATTGAGAAAAAACTCAAGTAGATTCGTTAGTTAGTTCTACGATGATTCTAGAATAAACTTCTCGCATCAGAAGATTTATGACTCATACATTTTTAACGAATAATAGATATTTATCTACGTATTATGATAAAATGAGATATTGGAGGTGAATAAACTGCTAGCGAAAAAGATATTCCGTTAAATTGATCCACTCAATAATTTCAATTTCGGATACCCGAAATAGTGTATCCGTTTATGAGGTTTTAACGAAGCATTTTTTGTATCTGGTTGAGATGTCAGTTATGCCTATTCGAACATATACGAGCTTATCCAGGTAGCATCTTGGTGTGCTATAGTATGTAAATCAAAAGTGAATTTTATCTGCATAACTAATGAACGTGGCCTGATCATTTGCAGGTCCGTATTGTCCAAAAACACCGCTATTATGTTACGCTTTATTCATTTAGCTGAATTCTGAGACGATAACTGTTAGGTAAATTCATTTCCACAAGAACCTTCCGGAAATAGGGGTGTTATACTTCTCGCGTAGATTTATTTGCAGATGTATATGAAAAGAACACCTTTACAAATGAAAGTAGTGCTTAATGTGTCCTGGTTGAGAGAAACTGTTTCTTGAATATGTGTATGACATGACACGAGTCTAAAATCAATACAAGAAAGAGAATTGACGTAGTGAACAATTATTTGTTCGACGACCATGAAACGATCATAAAAATTTTACAGTAAGACGTAAACATCCAATTTGGAGAGTACCATCGCTAACAAGGTTCCTGAAACTCTCAAACACGACCATCTAATTCTAAAACCTTGTAGCGCATTATCTCTGGAATAGAGGAAACGGATCTCTAATCACGGTCTACAGAATTTCACTCTTTACTTTATTAACAAGGCTCAAACAAGGCATGTTACCTGACATGCATAAATTACATTTAAATTAATAGCAGATCCTAATCTACGCACCGACAAGAATGTTCACATTTTGGATCGCCATCGACTCGAACATGGCAACAGAAATAGCAATTAGATGAAGGGTTTTCATGTCAAGTCATCCTTCCTCCTGTTATAATTGCGTTTTCGTAATGCCAAGAAGCTACGGAGCAGTCAGTAGTCGTTCGTAATTGTTTGTCATTTTTAAACGGCGAAAACCGATTGGGCATAGTTCTGGCCAGTTCAGTGGTTCTTGTCAATCGAACCAGTTCTATCGGATCGACTCGGAATGATAACATCGTGCCCGGTGATTCTAGTATGGCGTAATGATTTATGGCATGATCATATTGTTGATGGCAGGATAATTATAATGAAACTGAACTGATTTCAAGGTACGGTTGTTTCATGATGGGTATATGAAGGAGATGGTGGAAGGAATAGTAGGTACTTGATGTGATTCGTAAGCAGAAAGCAGAGCTCCCTTGATGCTGTGAATTAGAGATGAGTGAACACCAAAGAAAACCAGCTTTCTTATCCGGATGAAAAAAGAAGCTACAACTTTTGGTCTCAACTAAAACTATTCATAAATGTTTGGCATTCCTCGAATTGAAAATGAATAGTTGAAAAAAACAAATTTCCCCCCATGCCAAACAATGATCAACCAATTCTCTTCTGGGGAAATCTTATGATATAATTTGAGATGTTTTTTTTTTCCCTAGAATCTTGTGTAGATTGGAAGTATAGTTAACAGTCCATTGTTTGTTTGGGAAATGGAATAAAAAATTCCCGCAGTCTCCTTCTAGAGTTGTCAGTATTGCCGCATGCCCATTGCCCACATAAGAGCGTATTGAAAAAACAGGTCCAATAAAAATTCCAATCCCCACAAATTCAAAATAACCGGATAATGAGACCTGAGGTGTGCAGTTAAATCGAGAAAGAACCTTGTTACGTCAGTCGCAGCATTAGTGTCGTTCATCATTCACGATTAAAAAAGGAATCGCGCCGCAGAAAACATCAGGGCCAAATTGAGAAGAACAGTTACAAAACACTTCGCAATGCAAAGCAAATAAAGAATTTGGCTCGTCGAAATTGCCGTGTACGTCAGCCTGACGTTGTTGCATCGTCGTAATTTTAAATTGGTTTCGGAACATGTTTCCTAAAAATGCAAAACGAGTTCGAGCAAACCAATTCGTCAAACTGAAATAATGGAATGTCAGCAGTTCAAGCAGTTCGGGCATACGGAATAGGAAATGAGAGAAGGAGATGTGGAGGATGCGTACAGGACTGGAGTAGGCTTGGTCGTGTGCCGAAAAAAAAATTTTAATTCAATGTGCTACCACTTCAAAGCTCTTATATTTCACTTATTATATTTCACTGAAACTAAAAAAAATAATTTCAAGAGCAATTCGAAGGTGAGAACTTTTTTGACAGAAGGTCATCAAAATAAATCATTGCAATATTCGAGATGGCTGAGCGACAACCCTGGAAGTACGACAAAAGACATATGTATGGAAAATGAATGGTTCAATACTTCCGAGTCTATCTGATTAGTTGCATCGGGTCACTTGAAAAAGTTGTTGTATTGTACGATTTAGGGTGAAAAAAGTGTGGCAAATTGAGACAGTTTATTGAAAGTGCTTAGGTTGACGAATTGCAATTATTGTTACCTTATTTCATCCCATGTTTACGACAATTGCTTTGCGATAATTTGGATAAAAATGATTTTTTTCTCAATTTTTGCCTGTAAGTTATATTCTAGTTTTGTATAGTTGATTTTAGACCAGTTTTACCTTCTGATAAAAAAAGATTCATCTTTAAATACACCCTATAAAAACTTATTTAATTAAAAGGAAAAATTCTTAACATTCATCGGCAGGGTTCACGACCTCTCTCAATTTTAAATAATTCTTCGAAGCGCGAATATTCCTTGTGGCCAAACATTGATGAATTGCATCTGTGCTCTACCGTACCAACGTTCAATTTACGAGATATGCCGTGAATGTTTATTTAATTGTCAATGAGTTATTGGTCCTGTCGATTTAGGACGATTTATTCACTTGCCTTCATGTCGATTTTATCGGAACTATGTTTCTTCTCAGTTTTAATGGTCTTCCGCCGAATTGTGCGAGAATTTTTACTTTTTCTTCCAATGTTCATTCCCAACTTTTAATACGAATCACTTTGCACTATAGCAAAAATAACTTATTGAATCAATGAAAGATAATAATTTCATCATTATACAATACCTGCAACATCTGATAAAAAATTGATATATAATTAGATAAATTATATCATATTTTTTCGATATTGTTTTAGAGGAAATATCAGGTGTAGCTTTTTCTACCTTGCACTTGTAGGAAAACACCATAAAAAAATTTGTATTGCCCTATATCGTGCCTTATATCGCTATCGCTCCCATATAATAGAATATCCATTTAAATTCTGGCAGTTTCGTGGTATGATAGAACCTAAATTCACACAACGTCAAACTTTGACGATCCATATAGAGACATTTTTCTCCAAGAAATTTCACTATGACCGAATATCTTCTTCAATTAAAATCAAGATATGGCCGAAGGCAGCTGACGAATTCTTGTTTGTCAAAACAGATATAACCCCCTATGTATTTCGATTTTATTATCTTTCGATAAAAGGAACAACTTCCAATTCCACCCTGTTTAAACTCGACTAGACCGACCACCTCGCAGTTCTACTCGGGGTGCTGGTCAGCGAGCAATAGCTCCTGGCCTATAATTTGAGCCTATTAAGATGTCATGCCGTGTATTAATGATGATACACATTACCAAAACCAACGTGGCTACCGATCTTTCAACAGCTTCCCCGAAAATGTTGATTAAAATTTTAATCGAATCATTTATCTCCAAGGTATCTCGAGTTCCTCGAACTATTCTGTACCAGTTTACAATGCTAGCGCAGAGGAACTCGCATAATGTGGTGACCGACACTGGGAGCAAAATAACAACCGATAGAATCGGAAAATTTCAACCGTTTGTTTAATTATCGCCAATAATGAAACCTTTTAATGTTCACAGTCATATCCTTGACTGTTGCCAACAGAGAAGTGGTGCTAATTTCAACCTCCGATCGTAAATTCAATATGAGATAACTTTTGTTCGACCAAAGAAACATGAAATTGTTGAAATAAATTCATTAATACTTGTTTTTTTTTTGTTGGTGTAGCAGGGGGAAAATCTGCAAGACAGACGAACCACCCTCATCTCCTGAGGGGGAACAGTGTGGGGTTTCTCATTCTCCTGAGCTCGAGACCCATTAAAAACCCTACTGCTTCTTGAATTTTGGTTCCTGGCATTTGCCTATAAACCGTTCATCTCTTGGTCGGTTTTCTTCTCGCACACTATCGTGCTGGGATTTATGTGTTTATATTCTATTGGATTAACACTTTATTGAATTTTTCAATAAGTTTCTGTTGTTATTTCAATCTCTTTTTAATTGATCTCTTGGTCTTTTTCGGTAAATTCGCATTCTCCTTTTGTCTTCCTCTGGGTCGTAGTCCACTAGTCTCCTAAGTTCTTGATTCGGATGGTTTTTCGCTGTTTCGAATATTTTCTCCGCTTTTCTGTTCATGAATTCCGTTATGGTTTCCCATTTCAGGTCCTTATAAATCTGTCTATTCCTGACAAACCAAGGTGCATCTATTGCACATCGTAGCAGCTTGTTTTCAGTGGCCTGAATTCTTTTGATATGGCTCTTTGCCGCGAATCCCCAGGCAACTGATCCATAAGTCAGTTGAGGCCTAGCAACGACTTTGATTTTCTTCAATTTTGTCTCTTTCGACATATTGCTTCATCTTCCTATCAGAGGGTAGAGTCTATTCATCGCTGCTTTCGTTTTGTCGATTGCTTGTTTGATATGACTTTTCCAAGTAAGTCCTTTGTCAAGCGTTATTCCTAAATATTTGGCTTCATTTTTCCAGTCGATTTCTTCGCCTTCAACATCCAGTTTCGTTGTGGGTCGTAGTCTTCTCTTCTGTAGTAATATTGCTTGGCTCTTTTGATTAATATGCTTGGCGTTCAGGTTCAAGTTACTAATGGCTGTTGAAACCGACTTATTTGTAGTAGGCTTGACGTTAAGTCATACTAATTTTATCGATTGCTCTGATAACTGCTGTAGAATATAGTACATATATAATTACCTACCAAGAATAAACAAAGAAATACACCAAACTTTCAGCCAGTCAGTTGGTATTTGGACCTAATTCATAAGTAGTGCGATAATATGATGAATTCGTTAGGTATAAAATTTGCCTTCCTGAGTGGTAGAAAATCCACAAAATTGTTGGGTTGGCAATCTGTATTGAAGTCTGCTATTCCAAGCTAATCAAAGGAGCAAAAAATGTACGTACTTCTCGTTGAATCTTACGAACGACTGAAGCAATTGAGATTATTGAGAACGATCCGCATCAAACTGACGCAACCGAGACCTTTCATGTATTTCGGAAGCGGCACGGACAACCTCTTAAATATAAATTTGTTGTAAGAGATTCGAAGATATTTCCTCAACATCGCGCGGCCCGAACAATGGCCGAAATACTTCAGGCTCCTTCCAGTTCTGGATCTCCGCTCCGATACAAGAAGGATAGGATCGAAGGCTCTCAATATGCTAATGATGGTTACGTTCAAGTCCATCAATCACTCAGACAGTGACATGACAAATCACCCGATGCACTGCGACTGAAAAGAGTTCCGAAATGGTGTTGACCGCAGAATGAGTTGTCTGAATCGGAGGTCCTACGGCGACAATGTGTGAGGAAACAGCCTGTTTACTGTTAAACGGCTTTACAATCAGATAGGAGTACCATCTTGGGGATATTTTCCGAGAAGTGCCCGAATTGGTTCACTTGATGTATTATTATTATTATTATTTCCCACCAAAAAGGAGCTCTAGGGAAGCTCTAGGGACAAAGCAACGATACGAATAGTAGGGGTACCACAAGGATCCATTAATGGGCCCGTGATGTTCCTCTTCATGAAGTGATTTGGAAAAATAGGACCATAAAAGTAGATCCGCTGAATATAGAACAAAATGGGAAACATAATCTATACCAACACATACAGTGTGGCGATGTAAAATAGTCCATTAACAATGGAAGCAAGAACTACAAAAGGGGCCAATATAATTGACATATGATCCTTGGTATTCATATGTGTCAAGA
The DNA here is from genome assembly GCF_907165205.1 of Coccinella septempunctata. Lineage (NCBI taxonomy): Eukaryota > Metazoa > Arthropoda > Insecta > Coleoptera > Coccinellidae > Coccinella > Coccinella septempunctata. The sequence goes on from NC_058194.1 coordinate 26,331,881, forward strand.
AAAGGTTGAAACTTCGGTTTCCCTGATTGATTCCAAAGGAAATGATACAACCAGAATGAAAACGCCATTGGTTTGATTCTCTTAAGCCGATTGACCAGTTGCGGTCAGCAAAGCCTCATAGACTCACCAGACTTCGTTTATTGAAAAAACCGCATCGTCATCGTAATGCGAGTGGTATGAATGAACTTATCAATTATTGCGTTGAAGTCACTGTTTTATTCAGGTGAGAAAACCGTGAGCGCATGCATGATTAATGTTTAAATTATTTTTTTCATTAGTGAAGTATTTTACGTTTTGTTACGCCTGTCAAATGAAATTGATTTTAATTAAAACTGGCTGTCAAATTTTTCAACTATATCCACCTACCTTAAACGAACTCGGAATTATTGAGCGGCAGGACCGGCTAATCGAAAATTGATATCGATCAAAGACAATCCAACAGTGGTAGAATGAAATATGTGTACAAATCTAAAAAGCGATGCACACTGAATTGAAAACGATTATTTTCAATATTTTGCTAGTCTTCAAATACTTGTTCCTGGTAATAAGCGTTAATATTTTCTATTTTGCCGAAAAATTGTCTCACATTGTAGGGTTGGACTCGTTCATTGAATAATCAATAGTCCATTTTAATAGGGTCTTTATGGCTTAGCCCTAAATACTCTACAATCCAAGGAGAAATCTCTTCCTTCGGTAGTTTTAAAGAACCGATACAGCTTGTGGAAAATTTCGTGTGGATTGGAAGAATTTTCAAGAAGACTCTGTATCTCAGAAACTATACACCAGATGATACTCAGATTGACCTATTTTGAACTGATTGGATCCCTAGTTTTGAAAATATTGGTGAATTAATTTTTTCCTCACCAGGTAGAGGTGGTTATGACTTCGAACAAGCGTGCAAAAATTTTACTTAAGAATGAGAACAGGTTCATATATAGCAGTGGGAAAACCAATTTTACCTTCTTGAAACTGAGTTGTTTAAAGGTAGGTTTACAAGCACGTGAACACCATGTGTCAATAGGATTTTTCTTCTTTAGGTCTTAGTCCTTAGCAACTCTGCATAAGTCTACCATAAAATATATTTTGAAGGATCTTCAGAAAGCATAAATCAGCTTTGATTAGTTCTGTCACCTCTGGACTCTGAAAGCGTGCTGAAACAACTGAGTTGCAGTGGGTGTAGGGTACGAAAATTGGTTGATACATTGTGTATGAGTACGGACGAATAAAATATTCCTCTTGAAAAAGATTATGTGATCACGAGTCTTATTAGACCTTGTCCGGACCTGAGGAATCAGAACACCATCTCACATACTCAAGTGTTGAGACATAATGCCCCTCTAATTAATCATTTGTAGAGAGTGATCCGAAAAAACGATTCACCGTTTGACAACAATAATATTTAATCAAGATACGAGATACAGTTATGCCGTTAGACAGTCTCTTCGTGGAAGGCGCATTCCTGAATGTAACAAGAGGTTCCGTACGCGCCTAGGATATACGTACTACTGTCAGTTTTTGTGAAGGATTCGTTACTTCTTTTTCAGTACGTAATATGTACAAGTTCGTAGACAACAATGCAGAAATGGCGGTAAAATGCGTCTCTAACGAGCAAGTTTTTATGAATGAAGGGAGTGCGGATAAGCGGATAATGATTTTGAATCGGTTTCTTACAGGGTGTACCAAACCTGGTTAAAAATTTCAGAAACATTTGACGACATATTCCTTCCTTCCATTAGAATTTTAGCAGGGAAAAGGGGTTGTCTGATATGTCCTTAGAAGCATCATTTTCTGCTGTATAACAGAATACTGAAAAGAGCCGCAAAATTTTGCTTATTGTTATCAATACCTTTACCTTACCACTTAAGCCACTTATCCATAACAGGGATAAAGTATATGGAAGTGCCATAACTTTCTTGATTAAAATGGGACACATTCAAAGATTCCATAAGACCTAATTTTTTTCCAATTCGTACATACAGTTCAATGGAAAATTAGGAAAAACTAGAAATAAATCACCTCATACTTTCCTACAGAAGGTTGACTTTTCTATACTACTTTCATTTTCATAAATATCATCAAACATTGTTCATCCCAACTCAAATGACACTACTTCTTGCCTACTACGCGAAAATATCAGCGTTAAGCTACCTAATGGAAGAAGAACCGAATCAACAGGTTCAAGCAAATACATCCTGAACGGTCTGTGAACTACGGGGTAAACCTTAACAAAGACATAGTGTGCATTTGCAGACACGGAGCGAAACAAATTGAGAAATACGGAGTGCAGTCAGAGATTTATAGCACCGAGGAAAAGCGTTATTAATAAAAGACCACCCTTTCTTGCTTTTCGCCTGTTGTAATTGCCAAGGAGTCTGCTTCATTTGTCAGGAGGAACATGAGAATTATGTTATCTGTTGCCTGCGGATGAAGTTGCAGAAGGATTAATTTTAAAGTTTCCTGGCTGTTATCTTGTTACTTTTTTCAAACTGACCAGTGCCCCGTTCATGAGAAATAGATGTATAGATTCCAGTTAGAAGGCAGGATGTTCGCCCGTAGAATACAAACTTTCGAGGATTGAAGAATGTCATCACGATAAGAATAAAGCTGGAGAAGATTGTTAATTTTATTTTGCTAAATTTGACTATTAGGTATATATTCCCTATTGGGTTAGGTAAAGTAGGATAATATTGGACATTACATCAACGATATTGTTAAGAAGAGAGCAATTTAATAGTAAAAAAAGGCGTTTTTGAAACTCTTTATTCGATATCAAGAAACATTACAAGAGTCAAATTGTAATTAAAACTACAATAACTCGAAAATATCCCTTCTGAATGAGGAAATGAATCAACAGTGTCTCAGAGATATGTTGAATGAAAAATATTATTCAGCTGGCTGTGGATGGCAAGGGTTTCCAATGATCTGGTCAGCAATCCTGCTGGCCTCTCTGAGACCACTCAGGAAGGCGCCATGCACAGTGGCCGGGTAATTCCTGATCGTATGTTCGCCAGCGAAAAACACTCGGGCCGGTCCAGATGTCACTGACACTCCCTGGGCATTCGGTGGAATGACAGGAGAAGCTAGAAGGTCGTAATCGCTGCCAGAGCTTCCAACCGCGACAAAGCTGTAAGATCCCCTTGACCAAGGATCGGCTCTCCACCTGGTCACTATGGTTTCTTTGGGCTGCGGTACCCCGGATTGGCCGAAAATTCCTCTCAAAACAGCTATGCATCTGTAAGAATAATTGCAACGATCAATTTAAAGAAACTCGGTGAAATATAGGATATATTGATCTACAGCTAACAAAACCACTTGATGAATTACCTTCCGACAATCACATCGTCAGTTACGTTCTCCATTATGGCGGCAGCCTCACCAGCGACCAAAGCAAGAAGCACTGGAGCTTTATACAGATTCCAGAAGAGGAACAGTTCGCCTCGACTCGCAGTGGTGCTTCCCACATGACCGAAGAGATTGGCTTGGGGATTCCAGAAGATCCTCTCGAAGCACAACACGACCTTGTTCAAGTTTCCGAAGCCCAAACGTTGTATGGCTGAGTTTTTCCAGTCGGGTAGTGGTGGATTGAATTGGACGGAATTCAGCTGGCTACTGGAGGGTGTAGCGCTCAACTTTAGTACTCCCAGGGGAAGGGTACAAAGGACGACATCAGCTAGAAAAAAAAGTGAGAAGATCTATCAGGGATTATTATTATTCTTATTATTGCCAAAAATCGTTGTAGTGCAAGGTCCAATGTGGATAACACTCGTGTTTTTTTGGAGAGTATTTTGAAAAAGCTAGTAGGATAAATCACAGATAATATGAAAGGGAATAAAGGGTCAGAAATAAGGTGAAAATTTATCTATGGAATCCCCGAATAATCCTAGCATCGTTATGTGATTTATAAAGAGGAAATTATTAACAGTGGAAAATATTCGACATCTGGAGCAGAACTTATCTCGAAAATTGAAAAATGTTCTATTACCACCCGCATTTGATAAGATATATTGAATGATTTATCGATTTCCTGCTGAACAAACCAATAATAGTCTAATAATGAGGAAACATTTTTAATCGGATTAAATTTCTTTCCCGCAATAACGAGCAGTTCGAATTCTCATACAGATCGATGAACAGCTAACAACTTTCAACTTTTCTGTGAAAATGAAAAATATACTTCTGCCAATTACAATCTTATGTATCCTGTATACTATTTGTGACGCCAATGAGCAGGGGCTATTCAGTCCCCCTCTCCATCCTGGACGACCCATTGAAGAAAAAGTTACAGAGGTTAGTGATAAACGTGATCAACAAATATACAAATTTTGGTTGAATAATCACGAATGAATTTCGTTTCATTTCAGTCACTCAGTCCGATCGATAGAAATGATTCTAAAGATTTTGATGAATCACCATTGAAATTTAATGAAGAAGCAAGGACACCTTCCAGTGCTTCATGGATGACATTTTCACCTACGATAGGCATCCTCTCATTCATTGTAATAGGCAGAATTTGAAACATTTTCAATAAGCTTATTGAGTATATCTGTTCACCATTATTAAATAAAGTGATCATAATCTATCAAATGTTTCCTTGAGAATTATGGTTTATAAACCATGAGTTTCTGGTCTATCAAACTCCATTGTCACCATCATAGACAAAGAGGCATCAACGGAAACAAACACAGGAAACTCGACTTCATTAATTTAGTTTGATAAACTTCATCTGCTTGAATAATAGTTGTTACAATATACGCGTTGAATAATAATACTCTAATTTCTTTGAATTAGAGCATTTTTACGTCTCCATAATCAAATGAATCATGTGTAAACAGGAGTTGTTAGATACCTGGTAGAGTCATTCGGGGCAACTGTGCCCCGCACTTTTGCGTTTCAAGCCATACCCTGTTTCAAATGTTGAAGCTAGGAAAATTAAAACATATTCATAAGATAGACAATTTTCTATAAGAAAATATCAAAAAGCAAATAAACAAAAACGTTTTCTTTCCGCAAAAAATAATTTAATAGAGAAAGTCGGAGTGCGTTCACATACCTCGTATTGAGGGTAAGTGTGCGCACCCTCACGGGGTAAGTGAACGCAGTGCTTAGTGAACCACACAATCAAAACAAATTACAAAAAAATGTCATCAAAATGTTACAATATTAGAGAAATGCTGTTTATTGTCAATACAGAAGCGAAGTTTTACAAGCAGTGCATTATTGTTCGTGCCACAATTCTTGGTGAACACAACACTTGATAGATACATTCCCTTGTTGGTGGCTCTTCATATTTTTCTGAACAAATAGGACAATATTGATTGAGTCTTAACCAAGAAAATCAACAATGTCATAATTTATTCCTCACTGAACTAATGTCCATATAATGAATCTATGCGCACACTTACCCGCGCACACTTTCCCCAGTAAGCCAAAATTTGAATTGACGTTCTTATAGAGTTGAGCAGCTAAGAGAACCCAAAATCTTTTATTATATATTTAGATTAATATGCCCATGATCGAATAAAATATTGTTTAACACTGTCGGACTCGGAACTTTGACCTGGCAGAATTTGCAGAGATGTTAAAAATTAACAAGAAAACTAGCGAATTTGATTGATTGCAAATAAAAAGTTAAAGAAACGTGGCACGGCGCACTCCTATGAAAAACTAATTTGGCGATTCTGCGAACTTGCTTCACCCAAATGAACCCCTCTTTCATACATTCCATAGTCGAGATATACGCACTGCGCACACTTACCCACTGCCCTCAGTTACCCCGAATGACTCTATAGATATTAGTATTCTCACATGTAATAATTTTTAGATGTTATGTTTCGAATTAACTCATGTTTTTCCATTAATTTAAATTTCAATGGGGTTGAATGGCGAGAATTTAAATTGTGATCACGGGTCTTAGGGCCACCAATCGTCCGCCTACCCGACGATAGGTGGCGTACTGCTTAATATAACTTTTGATGGATCCTCCTCAAAAGATACAGGCATCTTCGTATTTGTCTCAGCAGAGATACCTTTGTAAGAAGCGAGTTCTGGCTCAGCCGATTTCACTGATGATTTTATCAGCCAGTTTCGGGATGAAACACGCAAATGTCTAAAAGCCTGCCATTCTAATTAAAGCACCAAAAAATTTAAACCAGTTGATATGTAGGTAGATACTAATATCGTTACAAAAAAAATTCAGGGTTACGTTTTGATGGTACAGAATTCAAACACTTCTTCTTTCAGCAACGTTTCGGAAAATTTCATTTCCTTCTTCAGACAACAACTGAAAACTAAAAATTCTAACGTAGCTACAAAAAAGGCTATGGAATTCCGTTGCTGATACAACGATTAAAATTGGAAATGTAACATGTTGGAGGTTGTGCAGTTCTTCTTCGGTTAACCGCAGTTCTATCCACAAATATCGCCACTCGCCTCGTACGAAACCCACGAGCACTCTCCCAATTAGGCTAGAACAATGAAAACTACCACTCCAGGCCGTAAAGGTAAAGTGGCGACCATCCTGTGGGAACGATCGGCGGGGTGGCCCCGACCGCTCGTATAAATCCTGTCGCTCGAACGACATCGAAACGTTGTTCTGCCCCTGACGCGGCCAATTAAAGTCGGTAAACACCGGAATTACAATTCGAGCCATTAAAGATGGCGGTCATTAGTTGCGGAGACCAGAAGATCAGTCGCTTCCGCCAGACTTACGGGCTATGGGGCCACCATTCGTCTGGACTACATCGGATGTGACAGGTCCTCCTTTCAACGCGCATTGTTCAAGCTCCTACGTACCTAATTGATGAGGAATTTATGCGAATGTTGCTACATTCGTCTTGGAGGAAGCTGGGCGGGTTGTTTATGGAGATTTTTACATTACCTCATTGCGGTTGTGCAGTTGCGGTCCGGGAGAATGACGATTTGGTCATATCATAAGTTATTAGTCATCAGGAACTCCCTTTCGTGTGGATTTAGATAGTTTTCATCTTTCTTGATTCTCTTCGCCCAAGAGGAAAAAGAAATCTCTCATAAGGATGTTTTGCGCAACCAGGGCCGAGTGGCTTGAGAAAGCACCTAAGGGGGAGCGCACACCAAAGTAGCGTAGCACTGACATGGCACATACATGACAAAGGCGATAATGCGTAATTTTTGAAATCGCACATCTGAGTGAAGTGTCAGTTGCGTGAAATATGTTGTTCTCAGTTCATATCTGAAAATTATGCATCGCCTTTGGTGGGAGCTCCCACTAATGAGAATGGATCTAGCAGAAACCGATGTGTGGAGGTTCTGAAGGTAGGGAGGAGGAGAAACTGCGGATTACCTGGTCAAATAATGTCTGGCCATTGGCAGTCAACGAAAAAGAACCTTGAAGCTATCACAGTAGATACTAAAGTTCATTAGAACTCTGGAACTGGAGGGTTTGATATGGATGGCATTGTAGAAGTACATATCTGATGGGGGGAGGGGGGCATAAAAGACCTTAAGTTTCTAGTCTCACCTCTTGAAATAATCTACATAAAACAGTTTTATCGCTCGATGAACTTGATGCAGCGTTTTTTTTTCTCTGGGTCTCTCTCTTGTCTCAAACCTACTCAATTTATGTATTTCTAGTGTGGAAATAGTGGGACCAATAGAGAAGTCAACTTAGTAGACCCGAAATGGGTCATTTTGGTCAGCCCAGGATGGAACGATTAACCATTACTTTTCTTGTTGTTGTTGGGAGCGCACACCAAAGTAGCGTAGCACTGAGACATGCCACATACATGACAAAGGCGATAATGCGTAATTTTTGAAATCGCACATCTGAGTGAAGGGTCAGTTGCGTGAAATATGTTATTCTCAGTGCATATCTGAAAATTATGCGTCGCCTTTGGTGGGAGCTCCCACTAATGAGAATGGATCTAGCAGAAACCGATGTGTGGAGGCTCTGAAGATAGGGAGGAGGACAAACTGCGGATTACCTAGTCAAATAATGTCTGGCCATTGGCAGTCAACGAAAAAAACCTTCTTGAAGCTATCACAGTAGATACTAAAGTTCATTAGAACTCTGGAACTGGAGGGCTTGATATGGATGGTATTGCAGAAGTACATATCTGATGGGGGAAGGGGGGCATAAAAGACCTTAAGTTTCCAGTCTCACCTCTTGAAATAATCTACATAAAACAGTTTTATCGCTCGATGAACTTGATGCAGCGTTTTTTTTCTCTGGGTCTCTCTCTTGTCTCAAACCTACTCAATTTGTGTATTTCTAGTGTGGAAATAGTGGGACCAATAGAGAAGTCAACTTAGTAGACCCGAAATGGGTCATTTTGGTCAGCCCAGGATGGAACGATTAACCATTACTTTTCTTGTTGTTGTTGGGAGCGCACACCAAAGTAGCGTAGCACTGAGACATGGCACATACATGACAAAGGCGATAATGCGTAATTTTTGAAATCGCACATCTGAGTGAAGGGTCAGTTGCGTGAAATATGTTATTCTCAGTGCATATCTGAAAATTATGCGTCGCCTTTGGTGGGAGCTCCCACTAATGAGAATGGATCTAGCAGAAACCGATGTGTGGAGGCTCTGAAGATAGGGAGGAGGACAAACTGCGGATTACCTAGTCAAATAATGTCTGGCCATTGGCAGTCAACGAAAAAAACCTTCTTGAAGCTATCACAGTAGATACTAAAGTTCATTAGAACTCTGGAACTGGAGGGCTTGATATGGATGGTATTGCAGAAGTACATATCTGATGGGGGGGGGCATAAAAGACCTTAAATTTCCAGTCTCACCTCTTGAAATAATCTACATAAAACAGTTTTATCGCTCGATGAACTTGATGCAGTGTTTTTTTTTTCTCTAGGGAATTCATTGTCTCAAACCTACTCAATTTGTGTATTTCTAGTGTGGAAATAGTGGGACCAATAGAGAAGTCAACTTAGTAGACCCGAAATGGGTCATTTTGGTCAGCCAGGATAAAACGATTACCCATTACTCTTCTTGTTGTAGAAGATTCTGCTATATTCTCCCGTACAATTCCACACGTACAAAATTTACAGCCGCAATCGCGAACGGACAAAGTTCTATTTGAAATGTTACCAATCGATCAGAGAGGCAAAATAACGAGCGATATGATCGAAATCCGTAGATACATGAATTTTTCATCGCTCAACATTGTTATTCACCGAACAAGGAAATTGATTCTGATGTTTGTTGAATACAGAGGAGCTGAGAACGACCATGAAGAATCGGTATCGGTACTTAATGATCAAGATTCTGTGTACATATCAGAAGGATCCTTTTGAAAATTTCAATATTGATGCATGAATCGGCAATAAATTGGCAACATTTTTATAGGATACATACACATGTCGTTGAGTCCAATTCCAAGAATCATCTTTAATTTCAACAAATTAATCAAAATTGAGATGATTTTAAATTTCCACTCTTCATAAACGTGAAATTACTATTCATTACATTTCGATTGCAAATTTCATTCAATTCCAAAATTTTATCATGAAGGAAATATTAACGTAACTTACCATGATAAGTATTAGTTATTGCGGGATTTTCAGGGTTGTACACTGTGACCTCCACTCCACTGTTACTATACTCGACTTTCCTCACAGCAGCATTGAGCTTAATGTCCAATCCTTCAGCAAGTGCCACAGGTACACATGAATATCCATTTCGTACTGAAACAAAACACAAAATATATTAACAATACAACAACAAAATCAATGAAAAACAAAAATTAATGATTCACAAATGTATGAAATACAACAAAATAGCACAAAATACTAATTCTTCAACCTATATGACGAATGTTGTTCTCCGAGATCACCTTATTTTCGTCCTACAAAGAATTGAGTTAGCCTCTCTTTGAGATTCTTCTTATCTTTATTCTCACGTTGAATATAGCAGATTCTGGGTAAAGGAATTAGTGGCATTGAGGAAACGCGTGACAAATTATCGTGTTAATGGAAATTTACTCAGTTTTTTCGAAATACTCGGGAATTCCCGTGAGAATTCTCCGATTAATCTTATTTATGGGGTCACTTTTTCACTGTGAAGAATCGGACAATGAAATGAAAGCGTTACAAGAACAATGGCTTCCTGTTTGAATCACTACTGGTCGAGGAATTTCTTAACCGTCAAAGAACTGTTGAAAAATTGCACTCTTCATGGCAGTGCTGTTTAATACCCGCCGGTAACGAATATCTTGAATCCGCAAAGTATCAAGTATGCGGAAAACCATTCATAGCTTCACGATGTTTCGTTTCTGTACAAATCATTTAGTATTACTGTTCAGATATTGAATTGATGTGGCCGATGGGTACTCAATGAAGAACATAATTTTTAATAGTAATACCAATACCGTAACATACCATAACAAAACTGAGTTGCTTGAAAATACCTCGTGGTAAACCCCTGATAATACCATATATCTTTGGTTTGTGATAGGTCAGGTTCTGTGAAAATAATGATAAGTATATAGGTCCTTTCGTTTGCATAAAAAGTGTAGCACTTTTCTACACTGGATTTGATTTACACCAGTGTAGAGAAAGTGTAGTTTATCTACACATAGTCAAAAGAAGATGTAGATAAACTACACCTCCACTACACTGGTATAAATTCAATCAGCAAACGAATACTAAAATCGAGTGTAGAAAAGTGCTACACTTTTTATGCAAACGAAAGGACCTTATGTGAAACAGACAGCACAATAATTAATTTAACCACATCAGGTGTTTCGGTGTTGGAATGGAAGGTATACCGTCACAGTAAACTTGAAATTTTCATATTTTTGAATGAAAAACAGCAAAGTTACGGTCCAGCATAATCCATTCCGAATGTACAAATGAATCTAGACATTCTTTCTAAGTACAATATTTCCTATTTTTGTAAAATACCCCACAGTTAGCCCAGCCACTGTTGCTTAAAATTTACCGCGCATGCAACGTAGCTCAGCGAAACTCGGAACGTCTTCACGGTCGGCTTCCCAAACTTTATAATCATCATCGATACCAACCCCGTAGTTCACGACTTTCCAGATGAAATTATCATTTCAAATCGAGAGGCGGGCATCCATGAGGGAATATAGAGATACACGAGTTGCGCATTTTTTACGGGTACAAGTGGATGTCGGATAATACGCGGACGTGGCGTATAATCCGGGACGCGGAGTTTTACGGCGTCCCGCGATTTCGTGACCGGCTGCACATGGTAGGATGAGCACCACATGATGAAGTATAAGGAGAAGAAGAAGGCCAGAGTCGGACGTATTCGATGGTTCGTTCGTTTACGGGCGGTCTGCTATGATGAGAATGGGAAATGGCGAAATTTTCAACGACATGATCGACGAAAACGTGAAAAAACTCCATATCTCAGAATGGGTGTATATTTGACCCCTTGTTTCCTGAAAAAATAATGTTTTCAGATAAGAAACCGCAGTTCTGGAGCATTTCATGAGTAAATATCACCCAGCCTACTATATTTCCAAATTCTTCGCCACAAAAACGAAAGTTTTGGAAGTTTTGATAGCTTGAGTAGTTTTGATCAAGATCTATTGTGATTTCTAGCTGAAAGTAAAGGTTTTTGAGTAAAAAGTATATCAACAGGTAGGCTCGTAGGCTGGAATCATCTTTGAACTTAAATTTACCTAATAGGCTGATTTGGAGTCTTCTGCTTGCTCAAACCAATGACAGTCAGTTTTCTGCTTTTGAAGAAAACAATAATAAGGAAATCTTTCAGGTGTCCGCACTTCGTATCCTTCTTAGTTGAATAGTTCAGGTTTAGATAATCTACCTCTTCGAAGTATCCATGCTATAAGAAGAGGAGTTTCTCGAAGATGTTCGTGGCTTTTTCTCCAAAACTCATCCATAAACGTAGTTAGCAAACTGTACGCACGGCATCAATAGAAGTATGAACCGTGCTACTCGTTCTTCGAGCAACTACACGAAAAAATAACCTTCATGATCATGACAACAAAGTAACCTGTCCTCCATAGGTTATTTGCCGTACAAAACTATCTATTATGTCAATTATTGGGTGGTAAGAACATGAACCAGCGTGGCGGTACAGCTGTTATACGGTGATGTTGATACGAAACCGTTAATTAGCGACGACTGTCTCTGTACACAGAAGCCGATGGAAGACCAAAGACGATTCAGCCCATTTTCACAAAAACATTCAGTAATTTAATGTTATTTTTATGCACCCCACCAATATTTTGATCACCAATTTTATACTCTAGGAGTCTAGGAGCTAGGAGCTGAAGGTTCGCCAAGTGATCATCAGCTTTGACCACTTCATCTGAAACACGAATGAGCAAAAATAAGTTTGAAAACTTCATTCGATGCTCAGATAGAATGAAGTGAATCAAATTCAATTCAGTTGGTATGGATGAATCATTACACATTGAGAACTGCTTATTTTGAAGGCATACCATTAGGAAGAACAAGCAAAAATTACACAAAGGATGCCTATGCTGGGAAGAACCACTGAAAGAAGATAAGTGGCAAGAAAACCTATCAATAACCATATCGACATGAAGCCCTGAAGGGAAATTTGAATCTTGAACACGAAATTGAGTGATTCTGGGAAAGTAGGAAAGAACTACATTTTGAATCCTGGCTTGCTGGATGAAAATTTTTTTGGTAGAAGCAGCAATTCGTGGATTCAGTATAAGGAGAAGCAGACTATTTTGCTAAGACTTCTTTGTCTTTTTCAAAGCCGATATTTGGGATTAAGAAATGGATGGAATATTTGCATCTATTGGTACTTCTACGTTTTAATCTTTCGTGCTTGTCGATACTTGTGTAATGGAGCTATATATAATGTTTCTATATTTAATGCTGTCTGACATCATAAGGCTGCATTTCTAATCGATAACTCATCAGTTAAGGCGACACTGAATTAAATTTCTTCAATAAATATATCAGCAGGATATCTAAATTGTCTTTAGGAAGCTCAGTGTGAGGAGTTGAATCCTTCCCTTCTTCTTGTAACAATGGTATAATCAACACAAAAAATTTCACGGTTGCCTAATTTTTTCTAGATTCTTATTTGCGTCATAATCCCGATATCTTCTTCGTTCAGAGGTGGGCTCAACCTTGAAAATTGGTGTTTATATCTCCCAACATCCGGCTCGCATCTAATGATAATTCTTACACCCCCAGTGATTTCGATGGGGAAAAAAACCCGGTGGAAAACAAACAACTTTCTGTGAAAGACAAAACGTTTCATGTCACGCATGTCTGAACGAGCCGGTAAATGGATGGCTATTTGTGTAATTGATACGACCATTTCTCATCCCGAACCGTATTATACATACACATGTCATTTTTCGGACGCTGCACCCATAATGACCGAACCTCCTCGGAGACCGACCTAATTCGACCGAAATGCATTTTTAATAGTGCCCGGGTAATCTTTCATTTTCCATCGGTGGGGCGCCGGATCTGGCGTTTCAAGATTTTCTACGAATTTCGGGCCATGTGACCGTTTTGGGACGGCCCGCAGACGATTAAGTCGGTCTAGGGATGAAAGAAAAAAAAATCGCCAAGAACGATGAATTAAAAACGAATGTGTCAACACCGACAGCTGGGGTGTCGAGACGATCAAGGCTGAAGAAAAAAACTAGGAGGGTTAGTTTTAAATTAGTTTGTTTTGAAAGCATCAGGCTCGCTTCCAGTGACAAATGCGAACATAAATGGGGTGATCCAAACTGGCCATTTTCTTTCTAATAATAATAATAAGGACCAAGTTGCCAACGCCAAATTCTGTTAATTTCCTACCACTGAAGTAATAAGTTGGAACTATCGATATTTGTGAAGGTTTCATCTTTTATCTGATTGGCTGATATTTTTGTTGTATCTCTCTTGAAGTTTCGTTTTTGGTTATGTCTGAAGCTCAATTTTCTTTAGTTTCATCTATATATTCTATATCATTTCACTATTTTGTGCATACAGAGTTCATATTTTCAGGCATTTCATATCACCCTACTTTGATGGGACCACCATTTTGCCTGAGGGACACACAAGTGGTGGTTTGTACAAATTCGGAGAAAATTAGCTTTTAATGAATATTTAGTTATCCTTCAGTGTGTCTGAAGTATTAGAGAAAACAGAGTTTTATGGACAATATTGACCAGTACAGCTTGTGATCATAGATGCCATAGATGATGGCTTGTATGCTCCTCAGCGTGACATCAATCCGGAAAGTCCTATGGGGCATTGAGCTGAGGGACAAACAAAGCGTATTCATGTAATGAACAACCATTAAATTGTACGAGTCAATATTGTTGAAAATAATCAATTTCCTATCATACCGCACTTTGATGAAAACACTGAGTGATGAATAATATTCAGTGAACAAAATTTTCACAGAAATTTAATGAGGATTGATGACAACCACTGGAAAATATAAACTCAAACGACATTTCTGAGTGCCTTCCGCCCTCAGGCAAGATATAGCGGTTCTTGCAGAGTCAGGTGATACAAAATGCCCTATTGGGTAAATCTGCTGATATCAAAAGTTGTTTTTTATGTGAAATGTGAAATCATTCTATTATAAATTTCAGTCAATCAGAAGGGATCAACCTAATTAGAAAAGTCAAGGTCCAATTTACGAATATATTTCATAAATAACGCGAACTCAATCCAATTATGATAAATTCTTCGTGAATTTTCCCTTCTCTAGTGGAGTGGTTATCCTCATTCCGTAGGTTTTAAGGAGGGTATATTAATGTTAAAGACGAATTTCAAATGCAAATCGATATTTCTGATCATTTTTCTCTATTCCAAGTGAAAGTCAAAGTGCTCAATGAAACATAAAACCATGTATCTGAACCAAGTAAATTTCCTCTATATGGTCTCCGATCATACCAAGAACCAGATTGTCCACTTGTCATTGTAACGAGAAACGACTTGTGGAATTACATAAACAGGAGTTATTAATAACACCCGTATATTCACCGCAAAGATATTTGTCCGGACATAACAGTGCTCGACTGTCAAAAGATCAATCATTCCCCCCGTACAAATTTCAGCGGACATGAAAGCTCGCAATTTTTGAACCCGCCAATTCGCTGGCTCCGAAATTATATTATACGCTTCACGATTTACCAGAACCGGGATTCATCGGACGAAATTTTAATAGTTCGTGGCGTTTGCCCATTACGTTAATTGGATCGTCTCGGATAATTGTAGCTTGCGAGTAGTTTAATTGCGTATTAAACAAACAAATGTATGAGAAAACCATCGGATTCGAAACGTTGGAGGGCGTGCGTTCAGAGACGATCGCAATCTGAAAAGGGTTAATTGATAGGGGAGCGCTGAATGAGAGGAAGTTTGTTGTGCAGGCATGGCTTGCAAAATATTGAATGTTGGGGCGTCAGGATTCTGGAATTAAAGAATTGCTTTGGAGGAGCGACAAAATTTAGCTAGATCCCAGAAAAATCCTCAACCACGTTTACATATATAAGTGACTAATACTTGTTTGCACCGGCTTATTCAGAACAGGCTTAACGTTGAAGCTTATTTATTTCTTTGATTTCGACAGCAGTTACCATAGCACTTAACGTTAAACCTGCCTTAATAAAGTCGGTAGCATAAGTCAAATGCGATGCACTCTTTGATGGAAAAGCTATTTTCAACAATCACGTTATACCCAATTGAATTTTTATCCACTTCATCTACTATAGTAGAATGATAAAAAATGAATCAATCACATCTTTATGATAGTATTTTCAATGATGTCAACATTTATAATTATAAACATCATATTCCACTTCGATTCCTAATTCCCCATCTTACCCCACCTTCGCTGACTGGTGTTACAGTCAAGATAGTCAATAGATATAGTCCTTTTTTTTCGAAATAAGTACCTTTCCAACGAACTATTTCATCTGCCTTACCTGACGTCGCACAATGGCTGTTGTCGAGGATGAATTTCGAGCTAATTATTCCGCCTTTCAAATAACCTATTTGCTTCTCTCGAACACGATAGCCCTATCAAGATCTCCCTGATGCGTTCACAAGTAATGGGGAGGTGACTACCACTGATTTATGGCGTTTTTTGTTTACACTGACGCCAATTAAAAGTAAAAAACCTCCACAGATATGAGTGTACTTCATAAACATTCATGAATGTTTAATTAGAAGCTCGTAAATCATGTCCTGTTAATCATATTACCTTCCTTGAGTTTATTCAAATTCCCGAACGGATCGTCGGTAGCTCACCTATCCGCCATATGCTCTAACCAAAAACCTTGAAGATTCGTAACAGGCTTTTAGAGAACAATCACCTTGAAATTATCAGGTGAAATCCAAATTTTGGATCTGGAATACTCCTATTGGTAAGAATCTTACTATATGACTTCAGTCTTTCAGCAATGGAATCTTCTTTATACCATTGGAAAAAAACATTACCCAATCAGAATTCCAGTCTTTATGTGATGCTCCAAGGCTTTGGTCGAAGATAATTCCTTGTACCCAAACTTGAATAAAGAATATCTGCCCTACAGACGATCAATCCAGATGGTTGTATGTTGGATACACCCCCACCGTGTTACCCCATCCGTGCATCAGCCACGAAATATGAAAATTTCACATCCTAATGTTTTTTTAATGGCTAAATTTCCACGAAACCTAATGAATTTCTGTTCGCGATTAAGACTCGTCTGTCCATGAAAAAAAACCGTCTTCATCCAGACTGAACACCGGATCCTGTCTGGCCGTGACTATTGTTACCAGAAATATGGAATGGAGAAAAATTAATGTCTTTATAATTTCTCAACGATTACCGTCTCATTTCCAAATGGTCAGAGAATCGTCCAATTGAAAATTGCCCAGAACTGCAGCCAATCGGGGCTTGTTGGACCCTTCCAGCGACTCCATAGGAAGATGGTGTGTATGTTTTCCGTTATATGAATTTGCCGTATGTTGTGTATCGTCGTGAGTTAATGACTATAATCTCGTGCATTAACGACACGTTGCACATGGCGGACGATGGAAGTCAGGCGAGCAGAAAGCGTTCACTCACTCGTTGGGGCTTCTAGGAAACGTATACAAAGGGTTAGTGACAATCGAATTTTGCAAAAGGTGAAAATTGCACGTCAGGTTGGCCGTGCAATGTGTGGCTTTTGTTAGGGTGCTGCATTTGTCGGAATTATAAAAGATGACCTGTTGAATACTTTGTCATGATAACCCGTAAGAAGGAAATGGCGAATTATGGTACTGTTATGGAAAGCAAGCTATAATAATCTATTATGATTGAACAACGAGATGGCGCAAAAGTAATGTCATAATTTGACTTGGCCGCAATTTTTGCAGATGGTGCCGAATGTCACTTTTTGGCATTTATGATGTAGACATATAGTGAATCAGTTGTCAACACGCCATGGAGCGATGCACACCTCAAGAACGTGGATTTATTGTAACTCAATATCCAGCTCGTCAGATCTAACAGCCCCAGACTTCTACCTTTGGGCCTTTTTAAATCTTGTTGCGTTTACCACAACAAACCATCAACCTTGCAAGACTTGAAAGCTAACATCGAAGACAAAACCGCGATTTGGAGCCAGATCTGTTGAGAGCATCAACAATGCAAAATGCCATCAAACGAGCGCATTTATGCATCAACTCCGTTAAGTTACATTTTCAAATACTTTTTATTTTGAAGATAACTCTTCCTTGCAAACTCCTATATATCATTAGAATTTGGTGCTGTTCCTCCTCTACACTATTGAAATATTCTTCAATACCTCCTATAACTTCAAAGGAAAGTTTTCGAAAATCCAGCCTGTACCAATGAAATTGTCATAATGAATCGCCAACCGCCATCGTACTGAAGAAAAACTACTGTAATTTCGGCGAAACCGGAAGCCATGCGGTAGCCCCTGGTTTTTAAGAATAAAAAATTTGGACCGGCCATGTCGGATAAGCTCATTATATTGAGTGGCCCATCAGGAGCTAAGTACATATGTCGTTACGTCACGTCTCCCGACCAATCGTTTCCATCCGGGTCTAAGCAGTAAGTCGGTAGGCGGGAACTTAATATTTGGTCTCTGGTTACTCAACCATATTTCTTGGTTCGTTTGCGTCTCGCACGGCGGCAATCCTGCTCCATCTTTTTGGGGGCCATTCTCATAATTTGGCATGAGATAGTCACCAGTTTGGAAGTCTTGGAGGGATTTTAAACGTACACGTAGCTCAAATTTCTGGTTGATAATTTCTGATGAAAAAATTAGTATCCTCACAGTCAACTATCGTATTTCGTTCACTGATATGAGTTAAAGATTACACAGAATACTATAGTCAAAGATGGGCAAATGGATGTATAATAATTAATAATTACTCATTTCAGCTTTTATTTAACAAGTATCTTACTCATGTAACATTTGCGTGATAATGAAAAGAACGAAATATTGTATTGATTCTCTAGGCTATTGTTTCAAAATTTCTTACTACATTGAATTCTTAAAGGGCAAAATTGTAACAAATTTCTCCTCGGTCTGAAAGATTCACAACGTGTTTCCCACAATATTTATTTTTAATAATGAAAACGACAATTCATTTATGCGAGCTAGTCATGAACCAGAGCAGGAATTTCCAGAGAGGACAACACACCAAGACACAACTGTATACTGGTTTCGGGATTATTGTCTCTCATTAGTACAGTGCAGTGATAAACACCGAAGAAGGGGGTCTTTAAGCGAAACCGCGGCGTTGCCGTGAGGAATATTTTCAATTCTCATCACGACGCGCCGCCTGTCCCACTAATACTGAACCAAGCCTAACTTACTCTGTAGAATCCTACACCCATCCATGACTTCAAGACAACCGCTACCTGCAGTCAACGAAAGTACAACTATTCTACAGGGGAGTTTAAGGGTTCGCTCGCAAGACTCACAAAACTCTCTTGCAGTCTCTTGACGAAAAGTTTTCCTTTCGTTGACTGCAGGTAGTAGTTATGTCTGGGAGTAATGGATAGGTGTAGGATTCTACAGACTAAGTGAGGCTTGGTTCATTCTTGATGGGACAGGTGGCGCGTCGTGGTGAGGATTGAAAAATATTCCTCACGGCGACGCCCCGGTTTCACTTAAAGACCCCCTCCATTGGTTGTGATGTTTATCACTGCACTGTACTGATGAGGGACAATGCATTCCGAAACCGGTCTACAGTTTGTATTTAAATGTTTCGGCCTCTCTGGGAATTCTTGCACAGGTTCATGACTAGCTCGCATAAGTGGAGCGATATTTCTCTGAATTGACGTTTCTATTATGGATAATGGAAAATAACTGAAAAATAAATCTTTTTCAGGTACCCTACAATGCGAAGGATATGAAGAAATACCAATAGCTGCCGATGTTTCCTGTAGTGTCTTGAATTGAAAGCCATTCGTTGGAAAGAACTATCACGTGGACAAACGATGCTGTATACTTTTTGGGAAAATTAAAGATGAGCACGACATTTCCGAAATGAGCTCCGAGGCAGTTATTCAGCATTGGAAAATCGTACCCTTCTGAAGAGGTG
Organism: Coccinella septempunctata; assembly: GCF_907165205.1. Classification (NCBI taxonomy): domain Eukaryota; kingdom Metazoa; phylum Arthropoda; class Insecta; order Coleoptera; family Coccinellidae; genus Coccinella; species Coccinella septempunctata. The sequence continues at coordinate 26,351,401 of NC_058194.1, forward strand.
GATGATGAGAACTCATTTACGAAATACTTATGTACTTGATATGTATAAATTTTAATTTAGATAGTTTGAGTTTTTGACTTCACGCCATTTCTTGACTAAAAGTTGTGAGTAAGAACAATAATTTTATTCTGATGTATTTATTATGTTGAGGAAGTTTTTACTATCAGAATTGAAAATCGAAGTTTTAAATTGAGAAAAGTTATGTTATGTTTTCTGAATATCTGGATATTTCAATATAATATTGTAACTCCATCTCTATATACTTTGTTGTTTCATGAAGGTTCAATTAATAAAGAATTATAATCATAACTAATTATTTGAAGTCCTGATATTTCCATTTGCCTAGTGTGTCAAATGATCCGGTTCTGTATAACAACGCTGTAACAGTGCAGCACTACATCTACAATACTGGAAAAGGTATTGTGCCACTGCAGCCCCATCTTTACGTGCAGTGCAGAATTTAAAAAAATTCAGTCCGACTTCAGCGCCCCCTAGAGGCGAAAGGCTGAACTAAAATAAAATTTCGAGGCCCAGTTCAGCGCCCCCTCACGGCAAACTGCTGAACTTAAAAAAAAATTCCATCCGCCATCAGCGCCCCCTGGCGGTGCAAGGCTGAACTAAAATAAAATTTTGAGGCCCAGTGCGGCGCCCCCTTGCGACAAACTGCTGAACTAAAAAAAATATCGTCCGCCGTCAGCGCCCCCTGGTGGTGCAAGGCTGAACTAAAATAATATTTTGAGGCCCAGTGCAGCGCCCCCTCGCGGCAAACTGCTGAACTAAAAAAAATATCGTCCGCCGTCAGCGCCCCCTGGTGGTGCAAGGCTGAACTAAAATAAAATTTCGAGGCCCAGTGCAGCGCCCCCTCGCGGCAAAGTGCTGAACTAACTCATTCCCTGCGGCATTTTTTTATAGTTCAGCAGTTTGCCGCGAGGGGGCGCTGCGCTGGGCCTCAAAATTTTATTTTAGTTCAGCCTTGCACCACCAGGGGGCGCTGACGGCGGACGATATTTTTTTTAGTTCAGCAGTTTGCCGCAAGGGGGCGCCGCACTGGGCCTGAAAATTTTATTTTAGTTCAGCCTTGTACCGCCAGGGGCGCTGATGGCGGATGGAATTTTTTTTAGTTCAGCAGTTTGCCGTGAGGGGGCGCTGAACTGGGCCTCGAAATTTTATTTTAGTTCAGCCTTGCACCGCCAGGGGGCGCTGATGCGGATGGATTTTTTTTTTAGTTCAGCAGTTTGCCGTGAGGGGGCGCTGCATTGGGCCTCGAAATTTTATTTTAGTTCAGCCTTTCGCCTCTAGGGGGCGCTGAAGCCGGACTGAATTTTTTTAGTTCAGCATTTTGTCGCAAGATGGCGCTGTATTAGGCCCTGAAACTTCATTTTAGTTCAGTCTTTTGGCACCAGAGGCGCCGAAGTTCGACCGAATTTTTTAGGTCAGCCTGAATTTTTTTTTCAACCTTTTGCCGCCAGAAGGTGCTGACGGAGCTCGGAAACACACTAAGTTAGTAGGAATATCAGGACTTTGAATAATTCATATAATAGCCATTTTTAACTCTTTATTAATCTTCAAGAAATACATGACAGCTGACAGATATTTTCGTTATTCTTGAGGAGTATAAATATCACAGACCTTCTAGAAAAAGAACTTGATTCTCTATTTGGAAGATATTGATTGTTAATTCTTATCGAAAAAATTTCACTACTATAATCAAGATAAAATTATAATCGAGAAACATAAATATATATAGCTTTTCTATCTAGAACTGTTTTTTTAAAACGATTTTTAATTTGCCTAGTAAATACAGGTTCGGCAGAAATCGTCTAGGGGTAGCAAATCAATGAGTCGAACAGAGATATATGAACAAAACCAGGCGCGAAATAAAGAGAACAAATATTTCGCCCCTATCCCACCATTTCTCCCCTTATCTCTCCACGTCTCGACCTCGACTCGACAGTCGACATTCGAGCGCCAGCTTGACGCTTTCATTTCAATTGGTCGCGGTTTAGAGAGTTCAAGGGGGGAATTTTTCTAGAATTCTTTCTTTGTTTAACATATGAGATTTGCCTTTAACTTTCCTCTCTTGGGATATGTGCTATCCTTAGATAACCCTTTACCATACCTGAATACACATAAGAAACAAATTGAGTTTTTGAATTACTGATTCCGAATTCTTTTTTATCAAAATATAAGTTATAAGCCTCTAGTAAGATTCAGAAAAACATCTGCTGTAGAGATCATCTCAGGAATGTCAAGCTTATCTTGAATTTTCCTCGTTGTTCAACGAATGGAACAAAATTGAAGGCAGCTGTAATTGGTATTTCTTCATGTCCTTTGCTCTATAAGTAGGGTACCTGAAAAATATCATGTTTCAGTTAGAGAAATGGATACGAAAATATAAACCTGCATGATGAGCAACAAGTACAATTCGTGAATGGATTATGTTCAGAATTGTTCACACACATAGTTGGAAAAATTTTATGAAAGATTTCACTGTTGTACAGAATGGGCTAGAGAAACAATATTACATAAAATGTTTTGTAATACGCTTAATGTTAGTATTCGATCGGGTCCTTTCTCCTCTTGTCTCTGGTGTTCATTGGGTTTCTAATCTCCCACCATGTCTTGTCGAAGTGGATGGTGTTCTCTTGCATATTGTGCATTTCCCAGTATAAGTATTAATAATATTAGTATTAGTACATTTACAATACAAATGTTTCGTAGTTTAACTGTGGAATAAAATCAGAAACTGTTATATTCGTTGGGATCTTTAATTCAGATGAATAAACGAAATTCAATTGTGAACTGTGTTTTTATAAATTTATTCAAATCGACATTACGTTACGATTCAGGCAATTCGAGAAACGAATAATGATTTGCCTGATATCTACTGGATTTAAATTGTGACAAAAGTTGAAGAAGTGACAAATAACTGAAAAATTTGAAACAAAGGTTCATAATCATATATCGAAAAAATATCAAAATAAAGAGAAAATTTTAGAGAAGCTATAAAGGAAATAAACATCTCCCGATTTGAATATTAGAATTGGAGTTTTTTTGGTCTTCTTGATTTCTTCAAAGCAAATTTTGCTTCACAAAAAATGCATGATATTTTATCATCTTTTATTTTCCTGTCCACCGATTTATTCATTAGAATGTACAATTTGACAAATTCCATTCGTGATGATGATATATCATAAAGCGAGTAGACTTCTCGCTATTAAGTTCATAATCTTCAATGCAAACATTAAAATGGCAATCAATCTGTGTTCATCACGATGGCGTGGAGTTCTTTCCATTCATCAAATTTATCAATTTCCCATAACCTCTACCCACTAGCAATAACTATACAATAAAAATTTTATTGCTTAATAACAGTAAATTCCAAGGAATTGTACATAAGGCTCATATGCCGTCGAGGAGTATTGCATCGAAAAATAAAAACGTCCATTCTACCGCAGACAATAAAAATGCCCAGAAACGTTAAACTTAATTGAAAGCTGTGCAGAATGCCTCTGTCTACAATTTGCGAGATGGAAGTGGCGACTTGAAAAAACAATTGTTTTTCTAGGGAACGTTTTTATATCCAACGATAATGTACATTGTCACATTTTTACGATCAGTTGGAAGCTGCAAAAGAGAACGGAATTGGCAGTGTTGCCAATTCGAGAACATTTTGAGCCACCCTTACTTTGTCGGGTAAGAAATATTCCTAAATTCTGAGTGTCAGTTACTCGTTTAAATCTGAGGAAAATGATAAGAATGAAACACGTAGATATATTGAATAATATCCATTTTGCCCAATTAATAAATTTCTGTTTCCTCCTTCAACTAATTTTTGATGAAGTGTGGCAACGTGGAACGTTATACACAATACCTCGTATAGGATGAGAGAGGCAAGTGAAACAATTAGTGGCATAAGAATGTCCGAGGTAAAAAGCGAACAAGTTGGAGTTCATTAAATTGTTAATTTATATTGACACCAATGATGATCAAATCCGGTTTTCAATTAGTTTTATAGCTCTGCGTTTTCTGGAGGACTCGTTGAAATGAGGAGGAGAGGAAATGTTGAGATCGGGATTTTGTTTACAACATGAGATGAGTTCCAAAAACAGCACTTGAAATGGCTTCATAAGAAAACGATTATTTAGATGAGCTCAAAAGAAAATTGGTCTTGGATGAAAAACCGAACTAAATGATTTCTTCTTCTTCTTTATGTTTCACGAGCCTCTTAATTGTTTTACCAAGACTTCAATCTTTGAACACATAAATTACATTATGACTGCCCATGTATTCAGATTTCATCGAAACTAAGAATTTATTGTAAATTGAGTATGAACTTCGTTGCTCGTCTGGAAAATCTGTATGCCATTATGACGCTTTTAACAACCTCAAGAACGAAATGTTTCTAATGGGTTTTCTCCGAAAATCTGAAGCATAAGCATTGAAAATGAAAAAGCTACAAACAACTGAAACATGTGTTTCAGATTCAAGGAGAGAAAAGCAATAAAATGCAAGAAAAAATATAAGTAATTTTAAATTTTGTGATCTTCATTTCAAAATGACAGAGCTTTGAAAACATCGTTGTTTCTTCCAGAATGTGGTAACCCTCTTCTTGGCAATCGAGACAATGGTATATTTATCATTAAGAATTTAATAGAAAGTTATACAAATTCTTTCGAAATTCGTAGGTCCCTCTTAATTATAGGAAATTAGTTCGACTTTGTTCAAATTGATTACCATAAAGAAATTCCTCCATTTTGAGTTTACCTGAAGGAAAATCCTCGCCACATGACGAATGCGTATCTCCCCCAAAAACGCCCCCTCATTATACAACTGTAACAGCATCAGCTCTCGTTTGAATTGAAATTATAACCTTCGCGCAGACGAAAATCTTAACCACACATATTAACCACGCGAATTTGTCGTATACGCATCCAGTCGACGAATCTGGTTGGTCGAGAGGCAACTCAGTCTCACGTATGTGGGTCAGGTGCATGGCCTGCAGCCCGGTTTTGTTACCGAAAAAATGAATTATATTTCAATGAGATGATCGTGGACTTGGGACGGGCGAGTTATTTTAATGGACATCTTCACTGGCTAAAATGACAGTCAGGCTCTAATGGAGGTCCAAGACGTAACAAGGACTATAATTTGGACGACGAGTCGAATATCTGGGTCCATGCAATACCACGTATTTTACCTCTGAGGACGATCGAAGAAGTGTTTAACGAGAAACGATTATTTTCGAATTATTCCCTATGCAAATTATGGAAGAACAGAATTTAGAATGATTAGTGTTCTGGGATTTGTTTTTGGTCGTTTTCGCATTGTGTTTATTTGTAATTTTTCAGTAGAAACGTCGATCCCAACCAAATTTTCCGCGAAGATCATGAGAACCTTCGTAGCACACAACATCGGAACGTTGTGGCCGCTCGAAATTGTACTTTCGACCTATTTGATCGATAAAGAATAACATCTGCCGAAACAGGTATCCGACTCGCTATCGGTAGCCCTTTCACCGATCATATCGCGATCCGAGAACGACATCGTTCTCGAGAACGCCACGTATTCTCGGACCGTAGATATCCAACCCTGTTCGGCCCAATAGATGTCTTCAGATAACACATGCGATATGGGAATCAGCCGCCTCGATTACGATCTCCCTTCGGTATGGAGGCATAGCTATGAGAAGAGTTAAGTAAGTGAAGGAGTGCATGGAAGCTGATGGGATTTTCGGACAGATTGTATTAACCAGTCATTGTGCCACTCGGTGGAATTCATACAAAGGAATTATACCACGATTTTTGATGAGAAACACTGCTCGTCAAAAATTGAGGACATTGATATTTTCCGAAGATGCATATTTTCCACATCATCAAAGTCAGTGAAAAAACAAAGAATGTTCACAAGATAGGCCATTACAAACCTAAATATTTGTAGGGGAGAGTTCCTTTGAATTGGACAGCCTATGAACCGGACGCTACAGTTTTCTACTACACTCGGTAGTAGTTTAGCATCCTTTACGTAAATCCCATTTTCGCAACAAGGCGCGAGCCACAGGGTCAGCCATTTTCCAAGAGATCTCGATCGATGTTGCGAAAATGGGATTTACTTAAAGGATGCTAAATTACTATCGAGTGTAGTAGAAAACTGTAGCGTCCGGTTCATGGGCTGTCCAATTCAAAGGAACTCTCTCCAACAAACCTAAAGATTTGTTTAATGAAGATAGTTAAACGCCAAAATGCTATGAAAGATAATAAACTGAAGAGGAGGGAAACAAACCTGTCAACGTCGGATATTATAACCGATATTCAAGCTTCCTCTTCTTTCCTGTATATGGTCGTACCATCCGCTCTTGCTAAGAAAGTTGTAATACAAACAGCCGAAATTATTCTCGTCATCTCCAAAGTTCACCGTGTCGTTGGTTCTAATGTAAGTCATCTCGCTTATGTATCTTCTTAATGTATTTATAGGTCTCCTCATTCAAAATAGCCACATCCTCAAAGTTGAAATCGATCGATCGAAAATGAAAAGAGCCGTCTTTTTGTTGTTGTTAATATTCCTTGAATCGTTTCTGTGCTCTCTCATTCACATGAAAGAACTTTCTCTAATGCTCTCATAGATAAATCTAGCAATGGAGTAAGACCCAGGAGAGAGGAAAGGACGTCACAATCTATCCCTGGAGAAAGTGTTGTAACATAAGATAGGTTTCTGTACATTGAGGGTTCATCTAACAAGATTTAAAAGATTTTCAAGGAATAAAGCTGCACATTCGCCTTCAACAACATGTGTACCAACAAGGAGTTTTTCTCTTAGCTGAAAGAGACCACAAAAAATGAACTGCCATTTTCATACATCATCGATGTTTGTCAGAAGAGAAATAAAAATTGGAGTTCATTTTAGTGCATTCCTTTCATTTCATATTTCCGCCTTTGAAAATATTTAATTCTCAAATATTCAGTAGGTACATTCATTCCGATAGGCAGAGTGAATGTGAAAAACCGTTTATCTGTGTTTAACCTTGTTTTTCTTGCATGCCGTTGAAGATTTCGACGTTTTTCTGATGTTGATATGCGATAAACCGGAGCTGACGACGTTTTTCATTCTTGTCGCATTCTGAAATTTTCAGATTTTTAACGTGTCGGGGATTTGCCTATAAAAGCAGATTTTCCCCCGCGACGACCCTGTTTCGCGAGTCTGACTTTTCCCTTCGCTATCAGTCATGGCGCGTAAGCCCTTGGGGTACTGAAGGGAAGGTCCCGTCAACCCCCCTGTCCGCGTTCCGCGTCATAAGTGTTGAATCCGAAATCTCTTCTTTTCTATCAGTCATGGCGCGTTGAAACGTTAAAATTTTCAAATTTTTCTTGAGGTATGTCGTTATCCATATATGTACTGATGATGTTGATGATGATCAACAGACTCTATGTTTCGGCTTCCGCAGGCTCGCTCGGATAAAATAGTTTTCCTTTAAACATAGATACGTATTCAACGTCGTCGAGAATTTCGAAAATGAGTAATTTTTCGAAAAATTATCGACGAGCCGCAATGCTTACCATACGAACTACGCCAATGAGAACAGCTAGTTAGTTATCCGAATACCATAACTCAATATTCACTCCTGCCGGCTCGGGTACACCGCGTATCCGCGAATCTCGAAAAAAAATCATTGGTACGGCGTGCAAGGGGAATCCGATAAAATATAATGAGCTACAACATGAATAATATTTCCTACGCCGTCCGTGGTGCAACAAAACAAATAGCGTGATCCGGGGAGATATTCACGTCCCCGTATCGGACCCTCTCCACTCTTCATGCACGAGTAAATAAGTAAATAGTAACCGCGCGACGCGAGAGAAAGAGAATGTGGAAACGGACGGCGGACACCGAGGTATAAGGGCCCCCCTTCTAATTAACCGCTGACACAATCACGCGGACAGAAGACACGCCAGCTCCCGAAACGCATAAATCCGCCGGACTGTATCGGCCGGGACAATCGAACCTCCCCCGAGGTGCTGCGGCTCTCTGCGGCGTTAGAAAAATCGGGAAAATCACCGCGGTAGTGTGGAAGAGGCGCGATGCGAGCCAACTTTATGGATCAAACGGTGGCTTCTGCGGTTTCACACGCTCTTTCCGCCGCTCGGCGAAATGTGGGCGAAACGATGTTTCCAGATGAAGTTTACGACCTTGTCGCGTCTTACTGCTTCAATCAAGGCATAGCGAAAGGACGAGTTGATAAAAAAAATCACAAAGAAACTGAGTGATGAAACTTGATACAAACGGGAAAAATGTGATTTCAACTCTCTAGTATCTCCGCATTGTTTGTTGACTTCTAATGTTTTGAAGATGTCGCAGTTATTTTTCATTTTATATATTTATGGTCCCTTGGACAAAAATCTAGAAACTTATAGAAAAGATGTACGAAATGGGTGATAAATAAGCTGTACTTTATTCTACCATAGTGAAACCCACAATTGTCGCGTTAATTCTTCATTTTATGTACGGTTTCCTGTACGAAACACTAGACACCTATAGGAAAACTTACCAAAACGAGTGGAATCAGCTGTAGTTTTTTCTCCCGTGGTGAAAGTCGCCATTATTTTGTTTATTTTTCATTTACATATGGTTGCTTGGACGAAAATCTAGATATTTATAGAATAGATTTCCAAAACGATAGAAATATACGTTTTAGTTTTTTCTTCTATGGTGAAATCTACAACTATCGCGGTAATTTTTCATTTTAGATATACATAGTTGCTTGGACGAAAATCTAGATATTACACTTAAAGACGAGAATTCCAAAAAAAGTGAGATATCAGTTACAGTTTTCTTTTCCACAGAGAAATCTTAGAAGAGTATCTGATTACTTATAGGAAATCTTTCTAAACCCAGTGAAATATCAACTGCAGTTTTCTCTCCCATGGTGAAACCCACAACTTCGTTTTATATATGGTTGCTTGGACGGAAATCTATGCTTATGGGAAAGCTTTCCAAAAAACTGAAAAATCAGGAGTTTTCTCTCTAATAAAAAACCAACAACTATCGCGGTAATTCTCGTGAAGTAACAACGGCGCTGTAATTTGCAGCAAACTTCGGCGACAATGTAGTTTGGTACACAAGGGAAAAATTTCAAATTAATTTCATTCTGCAGTGAAAAAGTAGAGTTATCGTGCAAGTGAAAAAGATTTTGTATAATTTTCGTTAAGATTATAAAACTCTCGCTGTAATTCGATTTTAATTTCAACTGATGGAATTCAAGAAAAAAGTGGAGTTCGAGCAAAAGGAATACTTCGGCAGTAATTCCCTAACTCCCCTTAGTATGAACAAACGTTCGGGCTATTTTATTTTATCATCAAAATTTCATGACTACCTACATAGTATCTGAGAGTTGGCGCTGTAATTCAACAAAAACTTGAATAGTCATACAAAAGATTTCCAGTTTGGTTCAGCATTATCGTTTGGTCAAATTGGCGCTGTAATTCACAATAACGGAGCTATTGGGAGAAATTTATGTATTTTTTCTAGCGGAATTATAGCTCTCTTCAGTAAAAACTCCTGCTCTTTTTGGATAATTTAGAAACATTATGGGGAACAAACCTAAACCTAGTGGTAAATTTGCCAAATGTCTGATTTTGAAGGTGTTTGTTTTTCATATACATCTGGTAATCCTTTCCATTTCAGAAGAAGAAATTTCTGAATATGTGGGTAGTTATTTCATTTGATTAATATGAATGATGAATAATTTCAATTAAGCGCGAAATAATGAACATTCAGAGCAAAATCTTCAATTTTCAATGTTTTTGTCATTGCACTCGGTGAAGTGAATATACTACTCAATGAATTTGTCTTCAATCCATCAATATTTTCCTGATATGTAATATTTTTATTGGTATAGAGACATAACCGTTCGGTCTGAGTTCGAAATGAAGTTAGACACGTCCGTCAGTACCAACACAGTTGTCCCATTAGCACAGGGCTCGTTATAAATTCATCTTCTAATAGAAGTGACAAGACGCGAGGTGCATTAGCATAGGCTACTTTGGATATCTCAACGCCATCTTGAATAATGCTACTTGTTCCACTATCTGCATCGATGATCAGGCCAAATGGGAGACAATTGTATCGCGTGTGTATATCCGCACGCCTTACTAAATAGATACCGAGTGGGCTATTTTATGTCTAAGAAGATTCGATAAAGCGAGATCAACACCGAGCTGCATCGGACACAAAACTCTTCGGCTATCCGATACAATGAGTCGATTATTTCAGCACCTCTGAGGTTGGGAATTGGCTGATTGTGCCGGGGACGACGTGAATGGGTGCGTAAATTCGCATTTTCAACCCACGTGTCCTTATCAATTTGTGAGAGTTTCCATATTCAAGGTAGATAAGATAATTCGCCGACTTTTCCATGCGGAATTAGCGTCCATTTGGATGCTATCGACGGCATTAGAACGCGGAGAATTCGCCTTATGTACGAGTGACTGAACGAATTAACAATCAGTCCTTATTTTTATGTTAGGAACTATCTATTTATGGCATCACTGTTGGCGGTGTGTCTTTTTCAAACAGGTCCGATATAATCAATGCGGTTTACCTATCCATTCAGGAGCTGGGAAAATTCTGAGGATTCCTGTTCCTTCCCCTTCAAAATGAGGTGTTTATAGAGTTTTTTCTTCAAGTCCATGAATGGAAAATTATCTGGTTGCGAAGAAAAACATCTAGGGTTATTCTGTAATTTACTCACTGTAGCGAATCTCGATTAGATTTTGGGAATCTACACTAACAAACCTACAAACGGAGAGCTATTCATCGCAAGATGTGCTCACTAAGCGATATGTGCCATTTATAAATTCCTTTGAAATGGTAATGTGCTGCACTATCCAGACCAGCAACAATCTTTTTGGTGTTCAGGGTTCATTATTGAATAAAGCCGTGCATACGAAATTCTTCTTGTAGTGTAAGTGGCGCTGTTATTTAGTGAGACAGCCATAGGAGGTGTATTGCTCATTGGCACAAAACTTTTTAACTTCCTTAACTTTTGCGGAGCAGAATATCTCATGCAATTCGCTTCTTCGTTTTATATCTTGGTAAATGGAAGTTTGGGAGGAGTTTTGATTTGTTTTTGTGGTGTAGCACTGTGAAAATCTGCAAGTCAGACGAACCACCCTCTCCTGAGGGGGAACAAGTGTGGGGATTCTCATTCTCCTGAGCTCGAGACCCACTGAAAACCCTTAACTGCTACTTGAATATTGGTTCCGGGCATTTGCCTATAAACCGTTCATCTCTTAGTACGTTTTCTTCTCACACACTATCGTGCTGGGATTTATGTGTTTATCCTCTATTTGATAACACTTTATTGGATTTTTCAATAAGTTTCTGTTCTTATTTTGATCTCTTTTTAATTGATCTCTTGGTCTCCTTCGGTAAATTCGCATTCTCCTTTTGTCTTCCTCTGGGTCGTAGTCCACTAGTCTCCTGAGTTCTTGATTCGGTTGGTTTTTTGCTGTTTCGAATAATTTATCTGCTTTTCTGTTCATGAATTCCGTTATGGTTTCCCATTTTAGGTCCCTATAAATCCGTCTTTTCCTGACAAACCAAGGTGCATCTATTGCACATCTTAGCAGCTTGTTTTCAGTGGCCTGAATTCTTTTGATATGGCTCTTTGCCGCGAAACCCCAGGCAACTGATCCATAAGTCAGTTGAGGCCTAGCAACGGCTTTGATTATCTTCAATTTTGTCTCTTTCGACATGTGGCTTCTTCTTCCTATCAGAGGGTAGCGTCTATCCATCGCTGCTTTCGTTTTGTCGATTGCTTGTTTGATATGACTTTTCCAAGTAAGTCCTTTGTCAAGCGTTATTTCTAAATATTAGGCTTCATTTTTCCAGTCGATTTCTTCGCCGTCAACTTCTAGATTCGTCGCAGTCTTCTCTTCTGCAGTAATATTGCCTGGCTCCTTTGTCCATTGAGCTTGATTTTCCACTTTATGCACCAGTCATTTGTTTCGTCAATCGTTTCTTTTGTAGAACTCGTTCTATTACTTCTGGATTGCGGTGTCGAGTTGCTATGCCTGTGTCGTCAGCATATAACGTTAGTATGGTTCTTGGATTCTTCGGAATATCGTGAATGTATATGTTGTACAGAAGTGGCCCAAGTACTGACCCTTGGGGTACTCCAGCCTCTATATCTCTTGTTGTGGAACATTCTCCTTCCACTTTCACGTAAAACCTTCCATTTTTGAGATAATACCTGATCAACCTGCATATTTTGATCGAATATCTTGCACATCTCATCTTATATATTAATCCTTCCTGCCATATCTGGCGACGTCTAGTAAAACAAGGACTGTAGCTTGTTTATTTTGGAATCCCTCTGTAATGTATTCTGTGAGCCTTAATAATTTCTGCTCTGTTGAATGCTCTCTTCTGAATCCGAACTGTTCTGGTGGAGGAATTTTGACAGTATCAACGTAACATTAAAACAGAACATATTTTCGCCAATCAACCTCCAGTCTTTCGCGGATTCCAAAGAAGCCAACGTCTTCTGGGGCCACGAAAATCGTTCGGCCGCACGTTTCAGTTAGCCGTATGATTGATGCACTTCCAGGCCCGGAGAATCGGTGGGACGCCACGGGCCCAGAGGGTGATCCTCACTTAATAATCACGTTGTGAGGGATTGATAAAGCGCACCGAGAATTGCAACGGGATCTCGGTTTCTCCGAAACGGCACCGGGCCCAGAGAAGAAGTTAATGAGAAATAAAGGCGATAAATCCCGCAAATGGGTACGCGTTTTCGTGCCGATCGGCCCGGAGAAATTAACCGATGAAAGGCCCGGGCATGCACGGACATGGGACACTGTGATATAACAGTTGATTCGGATTGCGGTGGTCCCGCTGGTTGCAACGTCATGGTTAATATTTCTTGTCAACTAGATTGGAAAATATGCGTACTAGCGGGTAACTGAAGAATTCCGCTGTGAGAAATACTAACAGATGCGGATTCCCATGTTTTTTTTTTCATCTTGACGGAGATACAGCGATTCAAAAATAGACCACCATGTTCGTGTGATTCTAGTGACAGCAGAGGTTACAACCTCCTATGAAAATCGATGAAGAGTATCGAAATATTACCACTTGAGAGCTAATATTTGGGGTCAAAAGTCGAAGAACTCGGTGAGAAGACTCAAAAAGATTCTGGTTCTAGCAGGATGGTGCTACATCCCTTCCTCCACGAGCTATTCTCTAGGAGATGTTTCCTGGACACTTACTTTCTTTGCCTTAGCCCATTCAGTGGCCCCCGAGCTCTCCTGATTTAAACCCTTATGATTTTTTCAAAGCAGAGGTGCTCAAACATCGTTCAAGGACTATGGAAAACCTCAAGACTTCAATTGAGGAGGAAATCGTTCGGATAAGTCTCGCCATCCTCGAGAATGTCATGTTCAGGGTTCACGAAAAGATAGAGATTTACTAAACTTCTAAATCAGCTGATTCTCCCCTCTTGCCTCTCCTACCCGGTGTTTACCAAATCAGTATATTTCAACGCTTAAATGGGAACGAATCGATGTTAAACTGGGTCGATTATACCTATTATTCCAAATCAATCGCACATTCAAATACTAATACTAGGGTGGTCGCTCATCGAGACGAGCACTCACAACAGTGGTTCTCGACGGAGAAGCTGGTCACGTTTCAAATGACCACTCTTGTCCATCATCTGGTTCTCGTTTTCTCATATTCAAGAATACCACGATTAAATAATTTATGTTATTACGTTACTACTTCTGTTTTATGTGAGAACAAGATCTCGTTTAATGAACTATCGTCATGGACGGAAAAAACCGTTCTGATGTCGAACGTGAAATGAAAAAACCAGAGTTTTTAGGACTGAGCATGAATGGTGGTATCTTCTTGATTCATGTGTGTTCCTGTCGAGTCTCAAGTTTTTCGAACGCGTCTTGTTACTAGAAATATTGCAACCTCAACTTGAAATATCACGGTTTTCTGCAATACCTGCTAACAATGTGACGTTTACTGGTTCCAAACACATCGTTTACCATCAGTAAAAAGTGTGTTGAAGAGATTCATCACCAAAATAGGTAGCACTGTGAGATTTCGCATATCAGAAAATCCGGTGTACCAATTTTGGTGATTTGATTAGTTGCATTAGATCACGTCACTTGAAAAAAACTTCTTAGCCTACTATAGAATCAAACAAAACTTTAATGTCAAAATTTTTTATTACTCAACATATTTCTTGTTCTTGCTCTGCAAACCAGACCTCCACAGCTTTTATTATCTCCTCGTTGGAAGAAAATTAACGCCCCTTTTCTTTCAGTTGAGGAAAGATGATAGTCGGATGGAGCCAAATCTGGTGAAGGGGGGTGTTCTAGTAATTCAAACCCTAAATCACGAAGTTTTTGCATGGCAACATGAGATTTGTGTGCAGGGGCGTTGTCCTGCAAAAACTAAACACCTTTGGGTAGTTTTCCGCGTCTTTTCTCTTCAATTTTATCCCGTAGAGTGGTCAGTAATATCGAATAGTAATCTCCGGTTATTGTTCTACCCTTATCCAAAAAATCAAGATTACTCCATGGCAATCCCAAAAATCTGAAGCAAGAACTTTTCCAGCAGCTTCTGGGGTCTTCTTAGGTCGAGGAGAACCAGAGTGTCGCCATTCCATCGATTTTTGCTTTGTTTCTGGATCGTAGAAATGTACTAAAGTTTCATCCATAGTGACAATTCGTTTTAAGCAGTATACATTGTTTTCAAATCGAGCACAGATCGAACGCGATGATTCTACCCTTGCACGCTTTTGGTCAACATTCAAACATTTGGGGATCCATTTTGCAGCAATTTTTCTCATGTCCAAATTGACGTGCTTCAGATATCTGTTTTAGCCCAATTCGACGGTCTGAAAAAATCATGTCATGAACTACATCGATATTTTCTAGGACTGACACAGAAAGTGGCGTTCCCGATCGATCATCAACTTGAATGGAAAATTTACCTCTTTTGAAGCTTGCAGCCCAATTTTTCAAGGTCGCATACGAAGGATATTGATCAGCAAATCTCCTTACCTCTTAACCCTTTTAAATACAGGTACTCGATGATGGCACGATACTCCAATTTTTCGATTTTCACAATTTCGGTGGACATCTTCTTTCCTTTAATTTATTGTGTAACTCTGGTTTACTTTTTTGACATCAAACTGCACACTGACACTCCTAATGAGTTATTGTTCGTTGGTATGGTAACGCAATATTTTTTTTATGCATGGAATTGGTCTAGGCTAACTAGATATCAATACATCCTCGTATCTGTATCGCCATTTTTGACTCCTCACAACCAAACTGGCTTGCAGATAAAATCTTATGCCTTTTATCTAACCTTTTCATACGTTTCTATCATGATCTTGTTGCTCGTGACCGAACTATATTTTATTCCGCATAAAATTGGATCAGTCCATCAGAACAGCAATCATCTACATCCAAAGAACAATCTCAACATTCTCTAATCGTTCTTAATGCACGTCTCTTATCCACAAACTCTACACTTTGCTTTTTCCCATTTCAACACTCATAACTGAATATCCGCTCTTCCTATGCAATCAGTTTGCGCTGTTCAAGTTTAGAGTATTGCCTACGCTACATCCTAATGATATGCATTTATGCAAAATGAATATGCTTCATGTTCCATTCGAGTTCGAGACGTTCCTTCCTATCCAATATTGCGAATTATTTTAATTACCCCTCGCTCAACTACGTGTCGCTCGCACCGCAACAGGCAATGATTTAAAGCAGTACGGGTAATGAGAAAATCTGATTATCAATTATGAACAGTTTTCGTTTATCTACGTCCAGTTAGCGACCAGAGGAAAGTTAATTGCCAGTTAGATCTCGAAGGCTATCAGCTACCACTTATCGTCGTTCGGAGGGTAGACACTAATAGACGGATAATTTCTAATAAACTCTTGAATCAATTATGAATAATTGATTAACGGAGTAACTCCAAATTGGCGATCTTTTCATCAGATTTCCAATCAAGCGTTTCTTCGATCATTATGTCCATTTATTCGACTTCGATCCAACACACTGTGAGGTGGGTATATCGCTTAGTCGATCGTTGAAGTCTCCTAGTATTGTCGGCGAAACTTGGCTATTTTAGATATGTGGGTGAACTAGGGCATGTCAGTATGATCTACGGTATGCCTATTTTGCTGGAAAACTTTTGTTGTAATCATACAAAAAGCGTCGTACATACTCCTTCCGTTTATCGAAAACGAGATGATATTTCTTCGGCTAATTTTGCCTGACATTTCAGTGTAGTTGTTTAAAGGTTAATTGAGTGTCCAATATTACAGTTTTCAAGTTACATAATAACGAAGTAGTTCGTTCGCAAAAAGTGGTGGATATCAATGAGAAACATAATGGAAATTCATAATTCAACAATCTTAAGCTTGGCTCAAAGCCTTGAGGATATTTTGACTAGATAGTTCTTGTGTTGTTGGCAAGCTATGTTCTTTCTGAGCCTAATGCGTGAGTGGAGTGAATTGACTTTCCTTAAATTCCTTAATTTTCTGAACCAAAAATTACCGATTAGCTCAACCTCGTTTCAAAATTCTTTGTTGTAGAAGAAATGTTTCCTAAGTCACCTACTCATCAAACATCAGCTGATTTTCCACTTAAAACCAGTTGAGTTTTGAAGAAAAGAAAATCGAACTATTTTGGGAATTTGTATCTCAAATATAGAGATATTTGAATTATATACTACTCGAAGAATTTTAAGATTATGACAAAGCAACAATGAAATTTCGAAGTAGTAGATTGAAGAATTCAAGCTCAAATAACTTCTTCAAAATTGTTATATTTCATCGAATCCCGACATTTTTCTTAGTGCATGAAACCGTGAAGGTCCAACACTTTATTAATGTTTCCTTTTCTTTGTAAGTATTTTCCTCAAATTTTGATCGATAGGTAACTCATCCAACCTGGACAATCCTGTATACAAAAATTTGTTGAAATAAATGTATTGATTTGGGTGTTCTGTTACTTAGATTATAATTAAATATGGAGGAAAACACTTACTTGGTAGAGAAAAAGTATATACCGGATGAGAGACTTCTGGATTGGGACAACACTAAAATTTTAATGACGGAACCAGACCATTTTAAACGAAAAATTAAAGAGTCTACGTGTATTCTATTAGATCAAGATAATAATTCGGCAAATTGTTCGGTAGGAATAGATCATATTTGGATCAATTTACTAAAGAAGGAACTGTCATCCGGTAATTTCAAAATTAAATGAATCAACGTTTCTATGCAGTCTCTGTTTCTGTGTGTTGACAATTAATGTCAAACAAAAGCCACAATTCAGAAGATTTTCAAAAATATATTTTTCATCTGATGAAGGAGTCTGATATAGACTCCGAAACGTTACAACTCAGAATTATAATTTCAACGTTATTTATTTTGAGTTCTTTGTCAGGCAACAATTTTTTCTAGTTAATTTGCTCCTGACAAATTAGTGCAAGAATTTACGCAGGAGCAAATCGTTGATTTCATTTTTAATTGATTTTGTTTCAGAGATTGGGAGTGAAAACCCTAAAAAGTTTATGAAGAGATGCAGAATCCTCCCAGAATAAATTTCAATCGACTTCTGGAAAAACTTGCGTTCCCCAAACAAAGACCATATAATGATCTGGGTGTATTTCTCTAACGGCTATAGATCGCGCTGAACGGGTGGCCTAACAAAAAAAACGGCTCTTATCACATTCCGTAACATCAGTGTAATTACTCATACCGAATAATGATAGGTCCGCTAACTGTCAATCTCACTTCCTTTGCGCTAACTGATATAGGACGTTCTATGTGCTTCCATCCAGCGTAGGCCATCGGCAAGGCTCTCGCGCTCTAATTTGGTATGCCCCATGAACAAAACAATCGAGATCGGTATCTCGTGTCATAGAACGGTGGTGATGTATTCCTCCAGCTGTAACTGTCGGAAAGGGGAAGAACTCTTGGAAATTTATAATTCCGTTCGTTTGTACAATGATAAACGATACTAATTTGGGAGTTGTCAGATGATCCGCGTTGGGTGGAGCGTCACAGACGGTGAAGAAGTTGTAGATGGTTATATGGGAGGAACTGGCGCCTATCATCGTTATCGGAGTCGAGTATCTCGGAATCGATCGGGAAAAAAATCCGACCGGGCTATTGGAATTTTTTCGATCGGTCGGTTTTCGATGTGAAATTTTTATTTCAGAAGTCTTCAGATGAGATATCGTAAATACTTTGCCTTGCAGTTTCCATATCAAATAAAGGGTGCGCTTAAAGGTGAGGCATTTTTCTAATAGAATGTAGAACTGGTCAAAATCACCTAAACAAAACTTTCAAAATGACGAAGTGGAAAAACAAAACAAAATTACTACTTAAAACTAAAATAGATCCTAATAAGGACCCTAGATCTCTGTTATCTGAATTATCGCAATGTATAAAAAACTTGTCCCGTGATGACTCAACCATTTTCACGTGGGAATGATAATGGAAACTTAAGATTGTCGAATTTTTGATTTTATGAAACGGCTCATTCGATAGCAACTGATAGAAAAATACATGGAACCAAGTATGAAAAAATAGAATATTATTTCAAAATCTTGCCATTAAAATTCCTCTGAATAATTCACCGATTTTTCACAGTGATCATCACTATCTTTTTGTTCGAACCCTCCAACAATCGTTATAAAAATCGGATGAAATAGGTTAACAATAATAGCACTTTGTCAACATAAGCACTTTGAATACGAGGATGTATTGATATCTAGTTAGCCTAGACCAGTCCATGCATAAAAAAATATTGCGTTTCCATAGCAACGAACAATAAATCATTAAAAGTGTCAGTGTGAAGTTTGAGGTCAAAAAGTAAACCAGAGTTACGCAATAAATTAAAAGAAAGATGTCCATCGGAATTGTGAAAATCGAAAAATTGGAGTATCGAGCCATCATCAAGTACCTGTATTTAAAAGGGTTAAGAGGTAAGCAGTTTTGCTGATCAATCTCCTTCGTATGCGACCGAGAAAAATTGGACTGCAAGCTTCGAAAGAGGTAAATTTTCCATTGAAGATGATGACCGACCGGGAAGGTCATTTTCTGTGTCAGTTCCCGAAAATATCGATGCAGTTCATGATATGATTTTATCAGACCGTCGAATTGGACTGAAAGGGATATCTGAAGCACTCAATATTTCATTCGAACGCGTTCATCATTATAGTTCACGTCAATTTTGACATGAGAAAAATTGGTGCAACATGGATCCCCAAATGTTTGAATATTTACCAAAAGCGTGCAAGGGTAGAAGCATCGCGTTCGATCTGTGCTCGATTTGAAACCGAATTGTTACTGTGGATGAGACTTGGGTACATTTCTACGATCCAGAAACAAAGCAACAATCGATGGAATGGCGACACTCTGGTTCTCCAAGACCTAAGAAGTTTCGAGTCCAAAAATCTACTGGAAAAGTTCTTGTTTCAGTTTTTTGAGATTGCCCTGGAGTAATCATGATTGATTATTTGTATAAGGGTAGAACAATTACCGAAGATCACTATTCGACATTACTGACCACTCTACGGAAAAAAATTAAAGAGAAAAGACGCGGAAAGCTATCCAAAGGTGTTTTGTTTTTGCAGTACAACGCCCCTACACACAAATCTCATGAAAAAATTCGTGATTTAGGGTTTGAATTACTAGAACACCCCCCTTATTCACCAGATTTGGCTGCATCCGAATATCATCTCTTTCCCCAACTGAGAAAAAGTTTAAAAGGTTGTAAAGTTTCTTCCAACGAGGAAGTAATAAAAGCTGTGGAGGTCTGGTTTGCAGAGCAAGAAGAAACATTTTTTTTTGAAAGGTCTAGAGACGTTGCAGGTTCGCTGTAATAAATGTATCTAATTAAGAGGAGAATATGTTGAGTAGGTAATAAAATATTTTGATATTGAAATTTTGTTTGGTTCTATAGAAGGCTAAGAATTTTTTAATATATCCTCGTATATACATCTCAAACTGAAATGGCAACATTCCTTTCTACTGACACCTGCATCTTGTACTCTTGGAATAAATTGTTTCATACGAGTGAAAAAATGTTTTGTTCATTAAATAAAGTAGGTTCAAGCATCCCCTACGAATTCAAACGACGCAAAATTGGTCTTTTTTGCGTTCGGTGTATAAATTTTCTTTCAATTATTCTTCAAATTCTGTTTTCGTACTTTCTCGGTGTTTGAGTAGGTTTTTCTAGTTTGACGTCTAACTCGGCATGCCTAAACTTTTGAAATCACATCCGACAACTATTTCACTCATGAAGACCAGCTTGGTACGTTTCCACATGAAGAAATTTCAATATATTTTCTTTCACGTGACAATGTCAACATGATCTTCTGCTGGTGTCATACCACCCAGAAAAATAGCATAAGTATCAATAAGATATACTTGAGAACTTGCGAATTAACAGTGAGAACGTGTATCGATTGAAATTTATTCTGGGAGGATTTTGCATCTCTTCATAAACTTTTGACAATTAATGTCAAACAAAAAACCACAATTCAGAAGATTTTCGAAAGTAGATTTTTCGTCTGATGAAGGAGTCTGATATAGACTCCGAAACGTTACAACTTAGAATTATAATTTCAACGTTGTTTGTTTTCAGTTCATTGTCAGGCAACAATTTTTTCTAGTTAATTTGCTCCTGACAAATTAGTGGAAGAGTTTACGCAGGAGCAAATCGTTGATTTCATTTTTAATTGATTTTGTTTCAGAGATTGGGAGTGAAAACCCTAAAAAGTTTATGAAGTGAAAACGTGGTTCACCTTTCCGAATCAACTGGGTCGATCATATCGTTTATGACAAAGTCAATAAAATTTTTCGTATGCCTAATCAAATCAATGTCTCCTCGCAGTGATTCTGCATTTGGCCGTTGGGTAGAGGTCCAACTTTTCGGAATTAGTCGAAATAATCAGCATATAATTCGTATGAATCACTTTCGGCGCAAAAAATCGCCCAATTATATCCTTAGCGCAGCCTGAACTTAATGAGGAGAAGCGTGGGCGAAGCGATTTTTCCCCGAGGCGAACTGGTAGCCCGTATCTCGTACGCGAATACAAACACCGGGACCGTTCCTGTCGATAGAGCTACCTGTTTCCGCGCTAACGATCCATCAGCGCGAGTGCCCGTACGGCCAATGAAGCAATTTAAAAACAGTCATAATCGTTTCTCGAAAAAATATCCATCGAAAAGGAGCTCCTTAATTGCGAATCCCGAGTATTCATTAACACTGAAGAAACCATAATCACCATAAAAGAGTGGACCGAGAATAGAAAACTAAGACATTCCCCGATCTTTTATGGTAACTTAATAACTCCATAAAAATTAATTGGTGCATTGGCATGATCGAAAGAAGTGCACAGGAGACGATCCGTTGCATATCAAGAGGACTCCCTTATCAGAAACATGGGCATCAGGACGCAACGCTAAATTCAACCGAAGCGTGAACTAGGCTGATCTGAATTCCCAATTGATTGAACGTTCAAGAGAACTCATCGTCAGAGAGGATATATAATTTTGGAGATTGATAACCTGTGCATGAACATAGTACATATCTCTACGAAGTGTTAGATTTTGCTAAAATCTGCTAGAGTTAGGGAAAAAGGTTGGAGTCACTACAGAAAACCCTTAGTGACAACCTATATCAAGTACAAGATTCAAATCAGGTCTGGTGGAAGCATTAAAAAAGAACAATTTTACCCCTACCATCATGGTAAAGAGAACATATTCCTGAAACAGAAAATGGCTGTTCGGATTATGTGCATTGCTGATCGTACAACTAGCTGTAAACCATTGTTCAGGCAGGAGAATATTCTCACTTTGACTTCTCTGTTCATACTTGCCTGTGTCACTTACATATATGACCACAAAGACGAATTATAGAAGAATAACTTCAACCACAACTATGCTACCAGAAATGCAACCGAACTCATCATTCCCTTCCACAGACTGACATCAACTCAACTAAGTGTAAATCACACAGCGGTGAAGATATACAATATGTTACCAGGAAAGTACAAAGCGCTTAATAGAAGAAAGATTCGGACAGTACTCAAAGAAAAACTGGTTGAAAAAGCCTACTACAAATTGGAAGATTACTTCGCAGACCCAATAGACTGATATGCATATACGTTTGTTAACATTGTTGGGAAGTTTTTCTCTTTGTGTTCTTGTCATATACCTTCATGTGTGCCTTTTATAGGTTAATATTTTAGTGATTAATGTATGTTAGATTTAATAAAACACGTGGTTGGTACTTTTTATTCACAAAGTAAGATGGCGGTCGGTTATCTAGCACGTGGAGGTGCTCTAACAAAGGGTCAGGTACAAAGCGTACCGCCCGACAAGGTAGTTCAAGTAATTGTGTGTTCGGCCTGTGCAAAAGAGAGAGCAGGTAACATTGGAGCACAGAGTTCACAGAGCATAGGTTCTATACTCTTATTCTATCTTCGACATTCGTCGTCGGACATTATCAGTATATTTTAAGGGGGGTCAAATTAACATTTGCTAACATGTATATATTCTTGATTTGTAATATAATACTTCTATTTACTGACACCCCATGTATGTTTGATGGGTCAAAAATTGTATATTGGTGATTATACAATTTACAATAAACAATATTTAATTTTAACTGCAACCTTAAAATCTATTGTACCTACATCTCATTAGAGCTGTTTTTGCCGCTATGTCTTCTACAGATTGCCATCCATTTCCAGAGTTCTAATGAAGTCTAGTATCTGGGATGGTTTCAAGGAGGTTTTCATCATGCTCCTGCAAGTTTCCCCTTAAAAACATTTTTTGCGTTCGCTGGCAATGCCAGGGCATTCCGTCACCAGGTGATCTAGAGATTCTTCCTCATCCCCACAATATCTTCTATTGTTAGTTTCTGCTACACCCATTGAACTGAAGCAACAATGCCTTGTAATCCAGTAAAGAGGTATAGTATGTCTCTACTGAGATCCAGACACTCATTTCTTTTATCTTTCGTGTTAAAATCCCCAATGTTCTTTTTGGAATGTTAGCCTCTTCATTCCATCGATCAACGTGCGATCTCAGTGCTCTGATCATCATAAAGAAGTACATACATAACAATTGCAAGATTATTCTTCCAGATAAGATTTTTCAGCGTGTCTTAACAACATCTGTTTTGATCATCGATGAAGCTACATTCACCAGAAATGAAGTAAATACCTCTAATGATACTAAATGGAGACCCTCATCAATATAAACTAACCATAAATTCCAGACATTGTAAATGTGTTATGTTTGGAGTTCTTTGATGAACTTGGTGTAACGTGAAAGGAAGGTGGAAAGTGTAGAATAAAGAAGATACGGTATTGGAGCCTGGAGGTGCTTGCGAAATTGTTTGTGATTTTTACAGTATTTTACAACTCGCTTGGTTCAAAACTATTAGAAAACCATTGACACGCATGAGTCCCGAGCTCTCGAGATAGACTTGACCCGCTTCTTTCACACCACTGCCGCCAGGAGCGATCACTGTGCACTCTTGCCATTTATTCGTAGCTAATTATTTCCTTAATTTTTGGGAAATGCTCCTACAGAACTATCTATCCATCGTTTCATTTAGTGAGAAAACAATTCTAATATCTATCTACAGATAGATCATAGAAACGAATGCCGATCACATATGTCCTGTTAGGATCTACTTAAACGATTATTCTTTCAACTTCGTCATGTTATTCAGCATTGCAAGTATTCATTGCATTGTCAATCGACATGCAGGATCATGGCGTTTTCTTCCACCATTTATGTATAATTGTTGGCTAGCTGAAATTCAGCTGCATGACAAATCACGTCCGGCAGAAAGGCGTTTACAGCGGCAGTGGGCATATTCGTATACGTTGAGTTGGTGGCTCGGACATGTTCATTCTCCGACAGTTAACTTACAGCCCCATCAAGTTATAAACAATAAGATTTTTCAACGCCCCGACACGCATGTCGAGTATATATTGGTGTAATATAAGGGGAACTGAATAAACTGGCAAATTGATTCGCGTACATAAATCCGGAGAAAGATGTTTCTCTAACGCCGCCGCGTAGGAATTTCCAGCGGAATTGCATGATATAAATCCGATGGATTTATGGCATCTGCAGTCGGTGTTAGACGTTTCCTGGATTTCGAGAGAAAATCTCGCGGTATGTGCATTGAGTCATCAAGATTTCCTCCTATATGTTTACTGGATTATTGAAATTTCTCCATTATGAGGCATTATCTACGGAAATGATTGTTCAAACAAAGTTTGACATTTCAAGAAATCCATCGAAGCGCTAATATAAATTTGACAGAGATCTACAGATGACAGGTAGCTCATTTGTCTTCCTGCCCATAGATGGCGTACCCGTCTGTATACTTTCTGAAGGAACCTCTCCATTTATGTTGATATGAGCGCCTAACATAATCTTCACATGACGAAAGATTGATTTATTAGATGGGATATGCTGTATATTCAATCAAACTATGCAAGTTGATCAGGAATCATCTCAAGAGTAGGAGATTTTACGTGAAATTGGAAGGAGAAAGCTTCAGCTGAAGTGCCTCATGTTGTACCATGATGACGACACTATAATTGTAAATGTGGTCAAGCCATTTTCAAATTGCAAAAAAATGAAGCGCGGCGTGACAAGAAAAACATCACATGCTGTAGCTTGGCATATTTATTTTTGTCACGAATATTATATGTAATATACCTAGCCCTAATGGTGGCGCAAACTTACCCACTGCCAAATTTACAAATAGTAAATTCTGTGGGCCTGTGGTTAACTGGAGCTAGATTGAAAGGTCAATTTGTTGCAAAAATCGTGTACTGAAATCCCTGAATGGTAAACAAACTTCGACTCTTGAACACAAAAATTGGTTCAACTCGTTTCAGAAGAAGATTCGTCATCCAAAACTTTTTTAAACAAACTATAAATCGGTCTTCTCATAATTCGTGAGACGTATTCCAAGCTCTTCAACAACTGGAACAAATTCCGCTATATGTTCTCCCGACTCGCGAACTCGACCGGAAAAAAATCGAAAACGAGCTATAATAATTCACATACACATAATTACCTCTCAAAAAAGTCATCTCCCGGAGACAATATAACGAACCAAATATAAAACAGGGCGAGTTCACCCAGGGCAAAAGGCGCAAATCATCCGGATTTATAGGTATGAATTTTCGCAGTATATGTCGCTTACCTTCCCCATCATTTCTGTCTAATCACCGCCAATTTATGCGTGTTATTTACGACGCAAGAAAACTATCACGCCATCTATGATTTACATATCACGCTAGTCGTATTGGTAGGTGGTGACTGGAAGGTTTTATACCGGTCGTAAGGATGTTTTCGCATAGGGAACACGATCCAACTTCAACACGTTGTATATGCCTTGCCGTTGTCGCGGAATTATATAAACCATAAAATTAGATTACAAGGTAGAACGTCCCCAGATATCAGCGATATAGATAGCGACATTCTACGACATTGTTCGCTAGTTTGTATCTTTTGCAACATTGTCACGGGAACATTCTATCGAAGGCCAGGGTGAGATAGATGAGGTTAGTTTTCCTGGATTGTTAAGCGATATATTCTAGTCAGAAGACCTTCAATTATTAAGTTTATGCAATTATCTTCGGAAATGTATTATAGAATGACCTAAATTGCGCAGGTGTCAATTATATGTCGCCATGCCAATGATGACGTTCGCGCATAAGCAGTTTAAAATTGCGTCAATGGAAAGGAATTGAGTCTATCAGCATTCTAAAACCAACAGAAAATCCACGAGCCGATTTGAAGTTTCAGATAAGAACAATTTTTCATTGTAACCTCGTAAACTATCCAATTAACGATTCAAATTCATGTGGTTATTTACATTAACCGTTCTTCAACGAGAATGATTTATCTACAGCCAGGCGAAAAAAGTTCCGGACCTCTTAGAAACCCGCCGTGATGAATTTTAATTGAGCCGTTTCCTGATGAGACCCGTTCGAAAAATCCCGGTAGGAGTAGAGCCAAATTGCGGGGATGTACTAACGATTCGAATTTGTCTAGTCGCTCTGATTAATTGAGCTATCTCCGATGAGTTGTGGCTGGTTCAAGAGCAATGCACCAGAAGTTCCCAACTATGAATAGGCGTGACGTAATTCTGGTATTAATTAAGTTAGAGGAATAGCTTTCCGTTCCTCCGAGGTTTTTCTCCACATATACCAGCTTTCTAAGGCGAAAAAAACGTTAAAGACTTGATGGAGATGTACCTACAAGATGATTAAATTCAATAAATTCTGGGTGGTACATGGGATGTTATTAAAACGTTTTTGCTCGCTCGGAATCTGGACTGCTGTTGGTGTATGTTTGGTTTACGTGAGTAAATACGAGCCTCGTTTACGATCTATAATTATATTTACTTCCTGCGATATGTGGTAAGTGATGAAGAATTTCGTATGGTCGTAAGTTCGCCACATTGTTCATGATTAACGACTAAGATCTACCTAGCGAAGGATAAAGGAAAGTTTATTGAAATATTCTCGACGGACTATAAGATGATCTGAATACAGTTCCATTCCAGATGCAAAATATACTTAACTGAACCTCTTATCTCTTATCAAGTAACTACTCACCTATGATCTACTTGCGAGTCATACAGAGGAAACCATTGTCTACTTCTAGACCGTTTCGAAGCATACATTCTTCTTGCAGAAAATAATGTTCCCTTGAATCTCCCAATCTTGCAGAATTCCTAAATCACCCTTAAGAACTGCATTCTATTCCTGTGGTATATCCAGTAAGATAACGCTGTTGGCCAATGACCTTTCAGTGGCATTTCCATCAATTATTGAGACTAACAGAATACATAATAGAAGGATTTCGAGAAAAACAACCAACAGGTCTTGTATTAGTAGACTCCGCCAGAGCATTCGACAAGAGTATGGCATGAGGGATAGATATACAAAGTGAAAAGTGCAGGATATTCGATGAAATGATCGAGGAACTATCTTGAGAGCCTTTACGTAAACGATGAATTCTCAACTATGAGATATCTGGAACCAGGAGTACCCAAGGGATCAGTACTAAGGCCCTTAATTTACATTATTTATATCCATGACGTACTACAGAATCCAAGGAACATGCTTGAAGGCTGAGAGTTACTACCAACTTGAAAATTGATGGTGAAGAAGTGGAATGGAAAAACCAAGTAGAGTATCTGCGGATCATAAGATAAATGACTGAGTGGGAAGAGCCATATAAAACAAACGATTGCCAAAACCAAAGCAGCGATGAACCGGCCTTAGCCACTGATAGGTAGTAGGAGTCATAAGTCGAGAGAGATAGCTGTCGCCAGGCCTCAACTGACCTATTATCCAATTACTACGGCTCATAGAATACGTCACCGAAGGAATGCAGACCAAACAGGCCACAGGATTAGTTCTGATGGATATCGAGAGAGCTTTTGATAGAGTATGGCACGAAGGCCTAATCTACAAGATGAAAAAAGCAGGATATTCGACCAAGCTATGCAAGATTATAAGGAACTATCTGAGGAATAGAAACTTTTATGTGAAAATAGATGGAGCAACCTATCAAACCAGACAATTGGAAGCGGGAGTGCCTCAAGGATCGGTACTTGGACCTCTGCTTTACGTAATATACGTCTATGATATCCCGAAGAAATATGCTCACCTTGTACGCAGATGACACAGGAATAGCGTTCAGACATCGACGCCCAGAGATCATACACCGGAGACTGCAGGAAGCCATAGATGAATTACTCAAATGGTGCATCAAATGGAAAATACAAATCAATGGAAGAAAGACTCAAGCAATATTACTGCAAAAGAGAAGATTGAGGATGGAAGAAAACCTTGAAGTTGATGGAGAAGAGGTTGAATGGAAAAATGAAGCAACATACCTAGGAGTGACGCTTGACAGAGGACTTACATGGAAAAACCACATCAAATGTGCAGTTGATAAAACAAAAGCCGCAATGAGTAAACTCTATCCACTCATAGGCAGAAGAAGTCATATGAATAAGAACATCAAGTTGACGATGATTAAAACAATTGCGCGACCACAACTCACATATGGATCGGCGGCATGGGGCTTCGCAGCCAAGACCCACATCAAGAAAATACAGGCCACTGAGAATAAACTCCTTAGAATGGCGATGGACGTACCCTGGTTTGTTAGGAACAAACAAATCTACAAGGATTTGGAATGGGAACCAGTTACAGACTTTATGAAGAGAAAGGCGGAAAGGATATTCGACAAAGCCAAACAACATACAAATGAGGAACTACGAAGATTAGTCGACTACGATCCAACGGAAGAAGCTAGAAGGTCAAGAACCTACCACCGAAGACCCAGAGATCAGTTAAGTATTTAAATGTAACCAAAGAAGAGCTTAACCTATAAAAGCTATAGGCAGCATACAAATATCAACACGACTATGATCGTGTGAGAGTCCAGAAACCATAAGAGTCAACTGGTTAATAGGCAAGATGCCCGGAACCTATGAAGAAGCAGTTAAGGGTTTTTAGTGGGTCTCGAGCTCAGAGAGTGAGAATCCCCACACTGTTCCCCCTCAGGAGAGGGTGTGTTCGTCTGTTTGCAGATTTTCCCCCTGCTACACCAAAAAAAAAAAAAAAATGACCTATTATGAATCAGTTGCTTGGGCATCCGCACCACAGAAAACGAGCCACCCTTAAGAACTGCGTTCTATTCCTGTGGCACCTCCAGTAAGACAACGCCGTTTGTCAATGTAAAGACCTTCCGGTGGCACTGCCATCTGTCGCAGCCTACGAACGGTCATAGAACCACAAGTTCGCGATTTCTTCTTCATTCTTACCGAGCCATATCTCATGTGGGCTAACCAATTACCATAAACGCGCAGCCGTCGACGCTTTGAACGATCAGCGTCAGCCCCGTAAGTAATGACGGACCGTTCGCAATTTACACTTGTCGGACACAAGATGCCCACCGTAACTCGCGATATATGTTTATCATTACATTGTTTCTGTCACATAAATTAATGCCGGGTCCAGTGGGGCATATACGAAGTAGGGTTATGATTTGTGAGCGGCCATTTACATTCGCGGATTGTGCCGCGACCGGGATAGCGTCGATATTTCATTCGCGCTGCCCGGTGCTGGGTGCGATATTTCAATTCTTTTTCCTCGCTCGGTCGGCGGTCCCGGCGATAGACGGGGTGATCGATTCGGCTTGGTATCGGAGGTGAAGGCCGCGATGTAATCGATATTTTCGATCGTACGAATATTGAATAGCACAAAATTGGTTTCTTATCATATTAAATTCAACTCACAGGTAGGTTCCACTCTTCAAGCACAAAACGGTGGTGGCAGTGTCAGTTCTATCGGCCATTTAGGATTCAGGTTGATTGTTGGAACGTACAATATTCCTCCCCCTATTAAGCCATTTGTGATCACTTTTGTCGTATGAAAGCAGAAATCACTAGATTTCATTGACCAACTTTGCAGTATCATATTCTACACTAATTCATTTGACAATCCATGCTCTAACTGGCCAACTGTTTACCAGAATGTGTTTAACAAGCTGCCCCTTGCGTCGTTGGTGTATGAGCATAGATGAAACCGCTGAAGACATTCTGTTCACCTGTAGTAACCTTACTGAGTTAAGGAGAATGCACAACCCGCTATTCCGACGGTAGGAGGGACTCCTACCTGTAGACTCAGCATGTCTTTCAGTCTGAGTCTGAGGCAGAAGATGTATAAGGTCCTGTATATAACCTTAAGACAGCCCAAATAGTTTGGCGCAATTGTTTCAATATTCTATCGAAATGATATTCATTCAGAAAGTTCAATTTGGTCGCATCAAAAGCTGGTTCAAGCTGACATCCAAGTTAACTACATACAATGTCTGGGACACACAGCACACAGCCCCTCAGATCTGTGAATGCAAAGATAGGCTCTGCCAGGTAAGCAAAGGTTACTTAAGTCTTTGAACTGATAAGTTTTGGGTGAGGATAGTTGGTTTGCAATTTGGTCAACGAGAATTCCATTTAAAATGGAAGACTGAACCACATTCTGGATATTACTTCAATTGGGTAATGCTTCAACAAGCCGAATGTGTACAAAAGTGTAACAAAGAGATTAATGTGAGTTTACGTCCATTCGGAAAAGAAGCCAATACAATTGCCAGGGAGAGGGTACAAACTCTTTTCATTGGCCTTAGAACCTACAAGATGAAAGAGTTTCAGGAGAAGGAAAAAACCGAAAGAAAATTACACTGGTGAAATCTTTCGACACTGGCGGAACACTCCAAAAGTTCCATCGGAATATTAACACACTGCGAAATCTAAGAAGTATCTGGATTCTGGCAAGAATATGCTACACCTACTTACTGCATTCCTTATAGGGCTCTGGAAGCACCTAACGAAAATGGATTTAGCATAAACTGACCTCTGCAGGTTCTGTGGGGAGGAGGATGAATTTCCAGATTACCTGATGACAGAATGCCTAGCGATTGCTATACAATAAAAAATGCTTTGTACAAGAAACTTGCAGAAGGGAGGAATCAAACCTATCCACAGAAACCTTTACTTTCTAGAAAGTGTGAAACAACTCATAGTAGTACTATCCACCATTTAGATTCACCTAAACTGTGATCCTCACATGCTCTAGTTGAATAATAAATTTGTTGTTTATCAGACACAAACTGAATCTATATAAACCAAGTTATGCGAAGCTTCACTATGAACCTTTAATACTCCTAGCATACCAGATGTAATAAATGTTGTTTTTAATGAATATGAGTTTATGGCGGAAAATGTACATGGACGGAATTGAACAAGTTTATTGGTTGTATTCTTATGAGAAATAGCTCGCTGGAAATTGAAAGTCTCACACGGGCATTACTTGTAAACGTTTTTACTGCAGAAACGTTTATGTCTTAATGAGATGGTCCATGTGAGAACCATTGGACTTTGTAAATGCCTTCCTCATTTAAATCGAAAGAACGACTGAAATTCAACATGCAAATTTATTATTTCCAAAGTAATAGGCCGTAAACCGCACATTACTATTTCTTCGTTTAGAGTAGTATATAAAACGTGGAGAGTAAACTAACTTCACTGAATCATTGCCTCTTTTTATAGAATCAGACTTTTCTGATTTCCGCTATTTTTAGTCTGTGTTTTTTTTCGTTGATCGACATAAGAAATATTTATCTCAGGAACGCCAATAAGATAGTTTTTGGAAAAAATTTGTTATATACAAAAAGGATATAAAGAAAATAGATACCATACTTTCTGGAGCCCCTTTTTTTAATATTCATTGTCAGGCTTTGAGTGAATTTCTGTCTGTTTTGGGTGGACATATGATAATGAATTTAAAAAAAATAATAATCGACAAAAATTTTTGAAAACTGCGAACAATTCCATCTTCTCAGGTGAGCGTGACTGTCCCTTGTGAAACAATATACCAGGCGCATTATGAGCTGGCAATCTGAAGTAATTTATATCTCTGTGTAAGAGAATTTGAGAACGATCTTTCTTGGTATTGTAGAGTGTCAAATACTCCGGTGTACAACTCTCGTAGCATAGATCATGATGCGATTGCATCGTGTCATACATAAACCAATAAATACAGGTTGGAAATAACCACACATTCACTTGTTTGCTCCTTAGATTACTAGGATGGAATATTGGTATTCAGGAACGATTCTTGTAATGATGAACGTGGTAATCTTCTACTTGACGCTTATTCCAATGGCGATTTGTGCCTGCAATTTATGATTCTCAACGGTTTTTCCTGCTGGGCCTTCTTCTGTTCATCGCGACAAGAACAGAATCTTGAACTATTCCGGTGATTTCTGGTTTCAGAAGGAGTGTTGAAATGAGAGATTATAAGTTTAATGCCATTAAGTTCACGTCATGTACATGTATATGCACTTTTCACTCTCCTTCAATTTTCTGTCACTTTCTGCAGCTGAACATTTTATCTGTCACGTTTATCGTTTTCATGAATTTGATATTTGTAAGGCATCTGAAATGTTCTTAAACCAGAACATCAACTGACAAATGCCTAACCCACTCAACGACAAATTCCGATGAGCTCTATAGTACGAAAAGAAGATCCATCTGCTACGTCTTTTTCTCCGTGCTTGCGTGCACATAATTCATATCGACCATGGCAGAAAACTATGTTAGTCAGAAATGGCCAGGACCACCGCTGCGTATGCTATCGACACTTTCCGCACCGAAGTTAACGACTTCATCTGACACGAATCCAACAAGCTGTTCCCGAGAAATATTAACAACTGCCGTCTCCCAACATCCCCATGAATAATGGAAACATGGTGTCCATTGTACGAGAATTGAGTGCACGGATGTATACAGTCGGGTTTACATTTTCCCCCTCGCCCTAGGAATGCGCCATACAAAGCTGATGGCGGTAGATATGGAGGTGTGTTTTTCTGCCAGGCCGCCATGCTGTCTCAACGTGTTGGGATGTTCGTACTCATATAGCTTCTTTAAATAAGTAAACACATTCATGACTCGTTATGTCACTTTCAGATCTGTCATCATGGCAGACAAAATGGCGCGCAATTCAAATCTTGCGCATGAAATTCTACACGATGAGCAAGGAATGCACAGCATTTTTATGGATTGAGTACCACTGGAGTAGATGCAAGAACATGGCATGCCATTGTCAAGTGTATTTCCAGCTTAAGGTCTAAAGCATATCTTTCCTGATATAGCCTCCTGAGATAAAATTACTCCAAGATGCTTATGTTAGTCCTTAGTTTAGTAGTTTGGAGGTTTTTATGATTATGAAGAATATTTTCGTCCTGATTGAGAAACCTCATGTTCCTCTTCATTCGTTCTTGTTTGATCAAACAAATGAATGCAATAATGCGAGCTAAATATAGATCACATTCCTTCCAACTCATAGCAGATTCCTCATCACAAAGAACTACAAAATTTCCAAGAGTTCAGGCATAAAAATCCCCGTGCTCTTCCTTGCATGAGTGCACGAGGCATAAAATGTCAATCTGTACTCTAATAAATACGCCCCACTTTCGAAATAATTACTACTTTCGTTATTGGTTATTTCTTGGCTCAACCTTACAACCTCGTGCGATTTTTTAACCTGCATTTCCATCCTGCAACCGGTCTTAGGATTGGAAAAAAGCATATAATTATTCATGGTCTGCAGCTACTACCTAAGTGTGTTGATCGTGAGATATTCTCTTAGGAATTGGTTATTACAAGATTTTTACAGCTGGCAACAATAAAATGAAATGCTTCTATTTCTGAGATCATTACAATAACCGCGTATATGTATTTCCGTTAATATTTTTCTGAATGCTTGTTGAACGTATTTGAAACGTGTTGCGTTAGAAATTATGGATGTGTGGCAATATCTATATCCTTGATAAAGGTATTAGGACAATCTATGAACGATTCTATCTTCCATAAAGCTCACTTTTGTCATAAACCTCCTACGAGGGGAGAGAAGTTGTATTTTTTTCAAATGGCAAACTGATTTGTTTTGCCAGTAAATGAAAGACGTTTTGTTGCTCAGGATTGTTCACAATGATGGGGTTTTTTATCATATCATTATAATAGGTAAAAGGGATGAAATGGTTTCACTGATTGAATTCGAATTCCTACTTTTGTAATCAATTATATACATAAAAAAGTAAACAAATTATCATCAGCAACAAAGTCATCCATTTCTGGCACGCAAATTTAATTATGCTTGAAAAGCTGAGTAATATAAATAAGAATTGAACCTTTATGATGCCCACCTAGGTATAAAATGTTGTTAAGGCATTTGGAGTAATTTCACTCGAATAATTCTCAAACTGATATGGAGATCTTTGACCTTAAAAAATTGTCGAATATCCATGTCAGAACAATTGGAACCCTTTGTTGTCAAGTCCATCATCGCGATTGTGAGAAATCTTTCCCGGAATCGTTGATTAAACAAGAGAAGAATCATGTTCTCAGCTACTCGATTGAATTGCATGATTCCTGGAACAAATGTCGGTTGAAAAAAAAATCTCGACGATGCCGTATAATGGTAGCGGATAATAGCAGAAACGTCTGATCCGAAACATGAATGCTTTTTATGTCGTTCATACTGACGGATTTGTTGCTAATTTCTTTTTAATTCGGACCGCAATAGCTGATGGAAAAGAATCGCATGCAGTGAGGAAGACAACTGCATAATTTGGAACGATGCCAGGCTAGCACTTAGCCCGAGGAAGAACAACATGTTATTCCCTAAAACCAATTTTGATACGATGACAATTCAAATAAATTACGAAAAGAAACAGATCCTTGCTCCAATTTTTCTAGGGTCCGACCGAAACTAGTTTTTACGGCCGAAACCGAAACCGAAACCGAATTTCGGCTGCGGTCTCAGTTTCGGCCGAAAACGAAACCGAAACCGAAACTTCAATAATGCCATTTTTCCGTGGAAGAAAATTCATTATAATCAGTCATTATTTTTCAGATACATAATAATAATCTCGACAATCTGATCTTGAAACTGATAATCAATATAAATAAACATATAATTATTTTTTGAATCCAGTGAATAATTTGTGGTTTCAAAAAAATGTCGAAATGAAATGAGTAATTCTTTCCATATCTTTCCAATTTCATCAAACTTCGAATTACACACACTATTGGAAAACATGAAATGAAGAATGCAGACAGAAATATTTTTTCTCAATATTTTTAATTGTCCGAGAATATTCTTTCAACTCTAGGAAAAGAGAATATCTTCTGAATTTTGCTCATTTTGATGACTATCTTGTCAATGAACCAAAGTTAACTCAGAATGCCGATCAAAAAAGCTGTAGAGATCTTTATTCAACGTTATTTAACGACAACCAGTGGCAGATTTGCCTTAAGGCCAAAAGTAGGCCTGATAAGCCGGCTGTTCGTGACAAAAACAGAATAGGTGAAAATAATTTGACTTAATTCAACAGGGCTAAGTGCCTAGCGTGTTGCAAATCCGCTATTGACGACAACGTGAATGATATTGTAGATTTTATTTCATATACATGATGTCAATGAAACCAATAGAAAATAAGACTTTTGTCTTCGTCTTCTTCTATCGTTTCGAGATAATGTTGTAATTTATAGGTCATGATAGCCGTACCGAAATTTAACAGCAAACAGCACTAATGCAAAGTTCGCTGCGCCAAGACCAGTCACGCAGATGATTCGATATCATCCAGCGAGGACAATTACAATGAGCGCATACGCGATGAATAACGAAAGAGTAACAATTCTATGGATAACCCTTAGCAGCGCAGCTGCATCGAACTCAGTTTCGGTTACGGCTGTAGTTTCGGCTGGATTTTGGCCGAAAACGAAACTGAGCCGAAACCTGTTGTTTTGGCCGAAACTAGGCCGAAACCGAAAACGAAACCGAAAGTTCGGTCGGACTCTAAATTTTTCCAAGAAGGACGTGAAAAATGAAGCAATCTAATTGGCACATGCTGATCAAATGATCACGTGACGTCAGGATCCTGTTTGAATTCAAGTATTGAACTCACCCAACGCAGTTCAGGTCCCAGTAAAAAAAAATTTTAAATTTCCTAATATACAATAATTTGAGGCTCTTTAATCACAGTTCGCAGATTTTTAATTCTTAACGGCTCAAAGTACATGGTGTGAATGTGAAAAATCTGGATGAATAACTCCATTTTCAGCATTTAATCGTCGAAAATACAGCCCTCAAGTCAGACAACTTTGTCTAATCGAAACAAGAACGTAGCGTTCCTCACGACCTTAACCACATTGTTCTCCTCGTCCGTACCAATACCGTATACGTGTACGTACCGTCATCGTGTCGAGACCCCCGAGGGCGAGATCGATGTCAAACACGTCCGAACACGTTGTCCGGAATGTCTTGGGTTGCTGCAGCGGACGAAACTTCGTACGCCACTGTCCGCTGTTCGAACGTCCAATCCAGACGCCTCGGTACAACGTCCTACGTACACGGTACGTAAAATTATTTTTCGTGTCGTGTCCTACGCGTAGACATCCAGCGTGGAGGCAGGGTTTGTAGGTATATGGCACTTCAGGTTAAACAAAAATAGAGCATTTTGATTTACGGTAATCAGAAAGCAAGTTGGAGCTAGTAGTGAGTTTTACCATTATACTGCTAACTATAGTTTATTTATTTCAACACCCAGATGACTTGTCATAATCTATTGTTAATAATGGGAGAATTGACCAGCATGTTGTCAGTTGAAGCATCGCCAAGGAGCTGAAAATCGACCATAAAACATTTTCGAACCATTTGCACAAAGTTGTATTCAGAAGGAGCACGATGTTTGAGTACCACACCAATTGAGACAAAAATCATAATGGGTCGAATTTCTATCGGAGAAGCCTTGGTCAAAAAGAAAGAAATGGACCTGGGATGGTGACTTTGGGATGAGAAATTGGTGACATATGACAACATTGTGGTGGCCAAAACAGGACCTAGAAGGTTCTGCTGTCTATTTGGTGAGACTGCAACTCCCTATTAGTTACTTACATACAGCCAAACACTGATGAAGCTGCACAAAATGGTAGCGGAAGCTTAAGAATTTTTCAATAAAGAGTAAAAGAAACTGTTGAAGGCCTTTAAGACTCCCATACCCGATAAAACTATCCAACATTAGTAATCTATTAGTCGATAACCAATCAAACACTGAATGCAGATCTCTACTATCAACGATTTGACCGTTTGAAGCTAGCTATTAACCAGAAACGGTCAAAATAGTCCAACAAGAGATATGTTGTCCTCTATCAGGACAACGTCCACATCACTCGTCTATAATAATAATAATAATACTACAGAGAAAAATAAGGACGATGCTGACTAAACACAATAAATATCACCCCAAAAGCTCAATAGAACGGACCGAGCTGCCACGTCATCTTGGGAGTAGAGGAATTGTTGATTTGTCCAACCGTATGTCCCAGGAAATTGAAGGACTTCGAAAATATTTCCTGAGCAAGGCTGCTTCATCAGAACTCCATCAAGTAGTTTGTGTTGCAACGGTTCTACACCAATGAAGCTACAGCAGGCCACTTGGAAACCGTCGAACACTCTGCAGAAAGTAAAATGCAGAAACTGATTGGCAAACCTTTGCATGGAAGGCACCAGAACGAGGTCAACCACGACATATCTGCGTCGAACTACTGGTTGACTTCCAGAAGGTTGTTTCCTGAGACAGAGGGCTTCATGCTCGCCATCCAGGATCAGGTGATTCCATCAAGGAACTACATGAAATATATCGCCAAGGATGCCTCAGTGGCGGACGATAGCTGTCGTTATGGCTGTGCGACACATGAAACTATCCAGCACATCACCGGGGGATGTCAGAAGTTCGCGGGCACGGAGTATAAAAATAGACATGATGCCGTTGCCAAGATTCTTCACCAAGAATTGTCACTAAAACACCAACTTCTAAGTTCGATAAAGGTTCCTTATTACAATTACCATACGGATGCTGTATTGGAAAATGAACATCACAAGCTCTACTGGGATCGCACGGTTCTCACAGACCAGAAAATAACCCACAATAGACTAGACCTCATATTTTTCAATAAGGATGAGGACAGAGCACTATTCATCGATGTGGCGATTCCAAATAATAACAATCTTCTAGATAGGCACACTGAAAAAATTTCAAAGTACAGAGATCTCGAGGAACAAACCAGGAGACCGTGGAAGCTGAAAGATATCAAGACCATCCCAATTGTCATATCATCTACAGGCCTTATACCGAAGAAACTACTAGAGAACTTGATGAAACTTCAGTTGGACGAAAATATCTATAGAGTCATGCAGAAGGCGGTACTGCTGGGAACGACGAGAACTGTACGCAAGTACATGGGAAATTCAGAGGAACATCGTCTGCTTCGACAGGAAGTGCGGGTGGAGCAGGAATCCAACCGACGGCAGGGAGTCGAGGAGCGACCACCACCACGAGCCCGAAAACCTGGGAAGGGCTCCAACAGAGGTTAATCCCTTTGATCCTAAAAAGTCCAGGAGCTTAGATGGGAAATTTTGATGCAGATACATCCACTATTCATCGAAAATCTATCACCGGAGGACAAAGATTTTCATGACAAAGTCATTCAGAACTGCAACAAAAACATGTCAAATAAAGTATTGACGATCACAGAAAATGATGGATTTCTTTTTCGACAACCAATTATCAACCATTTTATCCTAATATGATTGTAAGTAGCTGAGGATTTATTCTAGCGTATCGATTCAATGCTCGAATACGAAGCATAATTATTATCATTAGTTACTTCTTCTAACTCCTCTCACAAACTGACGTTACCAATTGACAAACGTCCTTTAGATCCGAGTCGCGATCTATCATCGTAATGAAGGGTGCAAGAGAGCGAGGGGAATAAATCTTAATTAACACTATAAAAACCTCATTACCGAAAGCGGTCCCGCCATTAAAATTTCATCTTTCAGTGCCCCGATGACGCAGTGTCCGCTGCTCAGATATGATCTTTAGCGCCCGAATTTCTTGGCGGCACAAACGCAATTATCGTAAATTGATTTTTGAATGTCCGATTTTAATTTCGAGAGTCTCAGTATAAATTGCATCCCGTGAGATGTGATAGCATCGGGCCTCGCCATTTTGGGGTTTTTTGCTCCCGAGATATTCTTCAAGGATGCCGCGTTAACTGCACCCGGCCGATCGTTCTGTTGAAGGAACAAAGGCAGCAGCATCCACCTGTGGACCTTACTGCAAGAAACTTATGAATTACTTTCAAATGCTATTTTTCGATTTGATTGTCGTATAAATCGACGCTGTGTGTTGTTGAGCAGTGTATTTGGGCGCTTATAAAATAAGGCAAGTATTTTTGTCAGTTGCAACTCCATAGTTGTTTTAACAATGCCTAAATCTTTTATTTATATTTTTCTATAGTACGTGAGGTGTTTTTCAAATAGGAGAAAGATATCAGCTTGTATGTGGTACTTACATCGGAAAGCTTCAAGGACTCAAAATTCAAAAAATCCAGGACGCAAAGTTGTCAATCAAACTCTACAAGCTGTAGACTTGGTTGTGGACAATTACCTGAAAACAAAAGCATCGATATTAATCTGGATGTCTGTAAATTCATTTAAAAAAATCAATCTAGACTAAAAGATTCATCTTTCATGTATTTTCGACGCCTCGTAGTGTGTGGCTGCATGACAAACTCCTCAATTGAAGAAGAAAAGCATTATTCAAAATGAAAATTTATCTGTTCGATCATTGGATGATTGCAGTATGGAACCGAATGGTCATGAAAGTTCAACAACGATATAATGCGACCCGGTTCGAAGTTCCCAAACTTGGTGACTCGGTTGCAATTTCGTCTCTTCGTCTTGAACTTCGGTCGAGTTTTTTCGGCACTTTGGATATTTGACGACAAGTTTTTCTTTCAGATGGGGAGAGGACGTAACGAGAGGAACACAGCTTGCGTGTTCATCCATAAAATGCCATCACGGCATTGGCGTGCACAACAGGCCGAAAAATTAGGGGATTTCTTATACAGGGCGCATCGAAATTAATGTACAACAAATTTTGATCACATATTTGGTCGAAACAAAATAAGAAGCTCAATATTTTTGATTTTTGCCCCCTGAATATCGCCCCTAAAATTATTTATAAATTTCTCAATATGGTACACAGGAGTATTATGATATGGAAAATCTCATACTCATGCTTTTTACTTGCCACAATATCCTAGCATTAACCGCGTATTTGAACTCCTTAAAAATTCTTGAACGGTCAGAAAGACCACTCAATTGAAGAACCTTCTTGTTTCTTACAAATTTTTCAGGAAACGTAAGATTTTTTTTTAGAAAAAATCTAAAAATGTCAGCCTGTGATTAACAAGTATAATTCCATACCAATCTTGAAATGCGTTCAACCACATTTTACGATTCTTCTCGAAAATCTTGAGTTCATCGAAAAAATTTCAAGAGATAAAAAAAGTTTTTCAATTGAAAGGCTATTCTAAGGGTTTCACAGTTTCAGGGAATTCAGAATTATATCTCAAGGGGTTCCAAAATAGGTAGGTACCTCTATGAGATTTCGCATATCATACAACTCTGTTATTTTACGCACTACTAAGGAAAGCTTTTTCGATCTTTCCAAATAACAGTTTTTAACAGCAATAGTCCGAAAGAAAATGCATATCCGACGCGATGTGAATTAGATTATTTTTCAGCCAAGTCCCAGAAGAGACGCTAATGTTTCAGGAGAAATGAAGCACAGCGTCGGCCGCAAGCAGCAACAGTCAGCATTTGTTCTTTCTTCATTCTTCTTGACGGCGATTGCTATCAGAAAATTGGTTAATTTAAAAAATTGATTCATGATAGAGGCGTTGCTAGTCGTTAGAATCTGGCCCACCTATTATTTGTTGTGGACGTTGGGATCACTCTAGGATTCCAACGCTCAGAAAAATATACCTTTCGAAGATCTGTTCACGTAAAATAAGAAAAGAGAGTTGTAATCATAGATTATTCCGAACGAAAATTCAGTTTTATAGAGGTCTTGATTTTC
This sequence comes from Coccinella septempunctata, assembly GCF_907165205.1. NCBI lineage: Eukaryota > Metazoa > Arthropoda > Insecta > Coleoptera > Coccinellidae > Coccinella > Coccinella septempunctata. Next base: position 26,392,067 of record NC_058194.1, read on the forward strand.
AGCATTTAGCGCATTCTGTATGAAGAGAAAATCAGATTTTTTCCCAACACTTGCACTTTGCAACAAAAGTGTTATGACAAAAATGGAAAAAATAAAATGAATATTTCAGGTGAAATATTCAGTGTGACAAATATCAAATTTTAAAAACGTAACAAAAGTTTTCTAAGATGGGCGAACCCGTTCTATCTATGGGATAATTGACACGCTTTATAAGAAGAGAATTTTTCCGCTTATATTTTTCACCGGCACTGAAACTAATGAGAATTAATCGACTGGTCGATTTAACGAACGCGCGATATTTCATTTTCGAAATCCGAAAGGATGATACGGTATTCTATGTTCGAAGCGTTGCATAACAAATATCCGAACATTATCCAATGGCGATGCCTGCATGTGATCGGGAAAGAGGGACCGTATAAGAAAAATCGAGCGAACTGGTACCGATGACGTGCGGTGTGAGATTTCCCTTCATCCGTCATTGTTAAACTTAAATTGTCGCGCATTTTTCACTTGTCCGCGCCGAGCGTCTCGACACCCATATTGTTGAGGTTGTAACGTGTGAATTATACGATGTGGACCAGATAAAATTGAATAATGAATCTGGATGCCCGCTCAAATTAGGAGCAGATCCGGCTTCGACCATCTCCCAAAAGCTGACCGAATAATAGAGAAGAATATGGACTAAGTTATACAGCATCTTCAACAATCGTCGAAAGATGCAAGATGCTGCAGTGAAACACTCCACTGTCACAAACTATTTTTTGCAGAATTAGCAAGATCCTACAATTTTTTCCGATAAAAAATGTTTTTTGGGGAGAGGATTTCAATTCTGTGAATTCATCCCTCCACGTTAATTTTTTCGAGTGAAACATCTTTTTGAAGGCGTTTCCACTCCGCGGATGAATGTGCAAGTTTTCCCACGCTTCATTGGGAAAAAATAAAATCATGTGCCCTCTTACGTGGTCTTAAATTACGAACGTGTACTCAGCGTCTTACTGTATGATTAAAAATACAAATCCGAAATGCAGAATATGTGGGATTCCTCCAAGCAAAAGTAACAACATGTATGATTACAACAATTTGAAATATCGTAGTTTTACCTAAAAGAACACAGGCACAGAGAGAATAGAATAGAATATAGGAGATTCGTATTTCTACTGCTATTTAATGTTACCAGTTCGGCCCTGGAATCTTATATCGATGTTTCGAGCGATAGGACGTACTAGGGGCACCAGCCGATTCCTCAACAAATAACTACCCAATGAATTATGGGAAATGAAAATTTGACCCGTGTACCGACCAATTTTCAACGTAGGTGGTCGTGAAAGAAAAAAAGTAGTAGACGTTTCACAAGGATTTGTACAAATTTTCAGTTATGTTTTATTAATGGCCTCACTTTCGGACAATTTATTATGTTAAATCCGACGTCTAATATTCTCATACCATTTGGTGGCATGTGATGAGGAACTGTTGAAGGAGCGATAATAAGACAATTGTGGTCGCTTTGTTATGGACGATAAGATTTGTTTTGATGGTCCGGTGAAATAGACGCTGATGTTCTTATAAATCTCTCTACAAGTGGAAAGGATCAGTTTGATTGAACGATGGTAGGATGAAGTATGTGTGAAAGTGATATAGTATTTCATTGTTGGTGATTAGGTAACAATACTATTAGACCGAATGCCACCTTATAAAGCATCTTTTCACAACAAGGAAAAATATTGCTTTTTCGTCTAGTATATTCTTTTCTTAGAAGGACTCCAAGTTGTATTCCTCTGAAGTGAGTTGCAGAATTTGTCAGTTAGGAAGATTCTAGATTTTGAAAGGGCTATTTCTGCCTGAAAGTCTTTCTGGTGTCTTATCTTTGACGTGATGTTGATTTTAAAGACGACAACTTGCATTCTCGGGGGCATTTCAACGCGCACTAGATGTGACCCGATGGCTTTCATCAATTTCAGATATGTAGAATATGCACTCATTGTTATGTAAATGCGGCCATAATACGAACAGCCTTATCTACTCGACTGGTTTTATTGTATCCATAAATAACGAACGTAGCATGCATCCAACGTAGGCGAAGTTTATTACTAATGGCGATTTTTCATCCTTCGGCAATTAATTATAATATGCGCCTGGACATGCATGTTTCGTTTTTACCATTCGGAAAACGTAAACGGCAGTTATTTTTGCCTCGCTTGGACTCGAACGGCAATGGGTGATACAGTTAAATAATTTGTCATGGCAACTGCTGCAACAATACATGTAGCCATTATATTGAATTCTGAAAGCAGTACCATCTATCTCTAAGATTAACGGTAGATATAATTAATAATATGTAACTCGAGAAGAATGGTTAAACAACGAAAATTCATCCGATACAGTTCCGTCATTTTGTAAATGGCATTCTGTATGTGGCAGGGCCTTGAAGCATATGGGTATACTCAATTACATTAGAAGTGTTACCCCTGGAGGAAAAGAATTTTTAACTTATTATTTTGCAACATGTAACATCTTTGAAGCCATAACAGATACTGGAGTTCTCTTCACAAACCTTTGAGGGCTTTCACTCCCAATCTCTGAAACAAAATCAATTAAAAATGAAATCAACGCAGGAGCAAATCGTTGATTTCATTTTTAATTGATTTTGTTTCAGAGATTGGGAGTGAAAGCCCTAAAAGGTTTGTGAAGAGATGCAAAATCCTCCCAAAATAAATTTCAATCGATATCAGATACTGGAGTTCATAAGAAGTCTAAAACTGGAAGGCGAGCTTTAGACTACGTGATGGCGGAAACAGCCTTGATGAGAGGCACAATAGACCTTGAGATCGCAGTGCAATCAAATCCCCTTCAATCTACAATCTACAACATCCACAAAGAAAGGTATGATTTCAACTAGATTTGACCAAATCTGGCTTAAAAACATATTTTTCTCTTGAAATATAAGATTTCTTCACATTTACCAATTCACGACTCATTTAACGCCATTCAAGAACACATACGAAGCAAATTTAATTATCTCTATTATACTCTGCCTTGTTTCCCAACTATTCACATGTATACTAAAGACTGAATATTACCCACCCTTTACCTCACACCTAGACTAAATTTCTCGACATTATAACAAATCTGAAATTAATGTTTGTGTGAAAAGTTATTGTTACGAATGATGATGCTCACTTCATAATTCATTTTGGAGCCTCCTTAGTCCAAAAAACGTGAGTTTCTGTCCCCTAATCTCGAAATGATTCGATATTCTGGGTATCACAAATTGGCTTCCGCAGGCTGAGAAAGAAACAGTCTGTGGGTGTAGAAAAATAATCTAGGGGCAAATTTGACCTTTGCCATTATCCATTAAAATACAACGAATGAAGTTTCGGGAGACGAGATGGAACTAGCACCCCAGCAATAAATTCTGGACAAAATATGAAATATTAGGTGCAGTCAGTGAATCATCCAAGCCCGTTCTCGCCAATAAATACTGCTATATGGCTGATCGTTTATGGTCGGCTCGCTGTCCCACCTTGACCACTGCCAGGGGCAATCTGGAAATGGACTCGAAGTTATTTGTCTAGACGTTTATGTGTTGCGATTTTTTTTATGGCGAGAAGTGCCATCCGACCGAATTAAGCTTGCATCTTTATCGTGCTGGTTGGATCTGGAGATTAGATATTGATTTTGAGTATGGACTTGGGCCTTTGTTGAAGAAAAATAGTTGAAGATGGAAATTGAAGAGTTGAGCTGCAGGAAATAAATCACACGTGATTCTACAATTTAGCTGGAGTTTTCAGATTTTGCGAGCAAACCTGGTGCAAGCTGGCATATGTTTCCTCAGCTCTTCAGAGTTTTTTATGAAGATCATCGACTCGCTGGAGTGGATCTTCTCCGGACCTAAATGCCGAGCGACCAGACTTCGACCATGACAATTTTCTGCACGTTACGGCCTGTCGCCATCCTCTCAACAAATATATGAAGTTATTATAACCAAAGTATACCCCATAAAATGAAGAAATGAACCGTTAAGTAAGTCACATTTTTTCAGTGACACGCCATAGAGTAAGGAAGAGGCCGCTTAACAATGGCAGGTAACAAGCGGGGCCATATTTGCACACAATGGAACCACCGGGAGGACTGGGAATAAATCTTCTTCTTCTTCGTGAAGACACTCGCGTCGAGTCCGCGGTAATTATAGCGCGACACGGCCACTTCCTAATGTAGACACATTTTTGCGATTGCGCCAACGTTCAGCATTTAACGAACGTATCCCCGTGAAATTCGAGTTAATTGTTGCCGTTCTTCAGACGCTCTGCTCTTCGAGGAAGGGGCGATTCTACGTACCAAGCACTATTCGATTCAGAAAGGGAGATTTGACGCATCTAAGGACACAGAAATAACTTTTCGTCGAGAAAGAATACATGCTGACTATTTCAGCAGTTTCAGTCTCATTTGAATTCGTCAGAGCCACACAACTCTCACCTTGACGAAAATAGAACGAATTCATGGTCCTTATTCGATTGCAGCTGTTGGTACGGTGAAGGAATACACCCTAGCGCCATCTTATAGAGAACGAGGTGCAACTCAATTCACTTTCCTTTCTAGGAAGCACTCATTTACTCGTTTCGTAACGAATTGAATTATATATGTTGATTGAAGGTGAAATTAACGTATGGTTGAATGTATGTTCCAAAATACACGTTACAAATACAACATATAAACCTATAATACACGTGTATATGTTTATAAGGCAATGAATTATTGCCTGAATTCTATATAGACTATGACTGTGTATAGATATTTTCCCGATACAGGGCCTCAATTTTAATTATCGTCCGACGTGTCTGAGCAGATTTCTCGTTCGGAAGGACACTTCCAGCAGGTCCATCAATAACCGTCCGATAGTACCCCGCGCCATCGCCGCAACAGTTCCATCAGAATCACAAGAATCTCATTATGCAGTCAGTTTTCGGAATGATAAATTTGAACGCGGAGCCGTGAAAGAGATGCGTGTCGGAAACAGATAAATCTCTAATCGCCATCCGATGCCAGCGTAGAAGACGTCCATTGATCATTCCTATTTAAATAATTAGTTTGGAAATTTTATTTCGCCTTTCGTAAAAATATAATAACTTATGTCCGGGAACGTAACAGTCAATAACTGCTTATGCAGATATATTATACAGGCATTCCATACCTCCAGCTAACAATATGTTATTCTCTCACTCGCCCACGTGGGACGGCAAAACGAAGAAATGAGTCGAAAACAATTTCGAGATAAGGATAATGGCGCATGAGGTTTTTTCAGCGACGGAATTATTTTATTCTTTGAAGTCATCCAATATCACTGAAATATATCTTGACAACACAATTACAATTATTAACAATGTCTTAGGCAGGTAATACATAGACGAGGTGGGATTAGTCGCTCAAGACGACAGCATGAAGTAGTTCCTGTGGTGTGTCAAGAGTCAGATATATTGACATATGAAGACGACAATAATTGTCGTCGAAGAGCAAAGTGAACGACGAAAAGCTCCTTGCATTGTGTTGCATCTAAATATGAAAGACAATTCTTTGAATTTTTCAAATTGTCGTTCCATTAATGCAAGCTAGTTTTGAATCAGCGCAGGAGAGGTTGTTACACCTAATCACAAACGGTTTGGTCCCTCATCAGTACAGATAAACATTTCAAACGAAGGATGGAGTCTTTGAGCGAAACCGGGTAGTCGCTGTGAGTGATATTTTCAATTCTCATCACGATACGCCACCTATCCTACCAAGTCTGAACCAAGCCTCACTTACTCTGTAGAATCCTACACCCATCCATGACTTCAAGACATAACCACTACCTGCAGTCAACGAAAGTACAACTAGTCAAGGGACTGCATGAGAGTTCAAGGGTTCGATCGCACGACTGCATTCGGCCAGGAAATAATGTCATATATTTTCCACTAGTCCATTTTCTCTGATGATAGAGAAATATCATTCCAGCAATACTTTGTAACGGGGTTTTCCTCGGTGTACTCGAGCGCCAGCTATTCTTTAAGGGAGAATAGCAAACCTACCCTGGCAGCTACTAGCCGGAGACAGGGTTCCCTGGTGTCTAGGATGTTAGCGACGCACAATGATAGGCAGAATCAACGTATACAACTTTTATTGGTCGATTCGTAAAAGGGGAACACAAATGGCACTATTACAAAATTCTTACAGTGACTCGAAATCAGTGAGATTTACAGGGCAAAACGGACGGAATGATACGGGATCCGATCTCAGACGTTATACGGGGGTTAACGGACTTGTTCGCCAGCCAGAACCTGAGACGTACACTTGACGGACAGATATTGGACTTCAGCCAGGTTAGGGGATGAAAGACAGCACAGAAATACGACGGCTCACCTTTAGGCTCGTTCGGCACTCCCCGGGTATCCACACCAGCAGAATGCCTCCCTAACCGTAGGGGTGAACACAGGAACGGGGTAAAAAGACGGGAACTGAGGAAAGGGTGCGCCACCCCAAAGTGTCCTCGGTACCCCCCGGGTATCCACACCAGCAGGGTACTTTAACGACAATAGGGGTGGAACTATATAAGACGGGAAATTTCGGGAAAGGGTGAGCCACCCCAAAGGGCCTTCGCCTACCCCCCGGGTATCCACACCAGCAGGGTACGTTAATGACAGTAGGGGTGGAACTCAGACTCGGGTATAAGAGGGATGTCGACGGAAAACTGAAGTTCCAATAAAAAAAACTAACGGAGTGTCGTCTTACCTCTGGTCTATATTCGGCCACTTACACTCACAACTCTCGAAATCACCCGAATGGTACACGGTAATTACTGAGAGAAAACAAAACTAAAAATTTATATTCTGAACGGCAAAAAAATGAACCCAAAACTCAAAAGAAATCTTATACTAAAACTCAACGGCGGAAGGTAAGAGTGAAAATCGTAAGTCAATCAGTCAAGCGAAAATCGTAAGTGAAGTGGCCTGCGGGGGAACATCTGATTTGATACCCATAGGGGGGGGTGCGGAAATCAGATGTGCCCGGCAGTCGGAATTCGGTAAATTTGCGTCGATGAAAACGTCTTAATTTCGACTTATCTGTGCTAGCGAACAAAAAAACTCGGTTATCTTCCAATTCAGGATGTTTTATACGGTGCGACATCGTTTTTAGGAAATAAAAACGGAATAAAAACGGTGCGGTATGTTTACAATTCCGAACGATGTCGGAATCCTGAATTGGAAATTAAAAATATTTCTCGGAAAATTAATTTGAAAATAAAATTATTTAAAAATGAAAACTAAAATAATTATTCTAAAATGAGGGGGTAGGTTTGAAAACTACCCTCTCGTTAGAACTTCTATCTTGTTACTTCTATTTTCAACGTCAAACTAAAGACGAAACTTCAGATCCTCGATGGTGAAGATGAATTGCAATGATGCAATGTTTGTTGTGCGAATAACTTCAATACGATCTTCACGGGACGTTCCGAGATAGCGAAGCAATAAAAACACCCCCGAACCTAGCTGGACGGCAACAAGTAGATGTTATCAACCCCATCTGAAAGGATAGGCGATGCGATTAACGTACACAAGCCATCGAGGTGTTTTATAATGAACGGCTGGCGGTAAGTAGGTAGGTGATTTACCAACTTTATAAAGCAATTGTTAGTATACCTACGATCGCGGGACCGACTCACACCCCATCGGAATACGATTAATGAGAGAACAGGTGATGTACTGGAATATAGAATGTAACTGCTGCCGTATGGGGTTCGGCATTTTTGCCTTCGCCGTCCTGCAGATACGTGGGAAGACGAAACGGACGGACGTATCTGTCTATTAGGCAAGTGGGATATTTCTCGCGACTGGTTTATATCGAGAAGGTTTCCTATTTATTGGCTGGATCGTGTTGAGCGATATTCGAGGTATGTGTGTAATTCTAATAATTGGTTTCCAAAATATTCAGTGTGCGTGGATTGTTTCAGCATTGAGATAGAAGGGATTGATTGAAGGCGAAGAGTTGCGGAAACGTGTTATCTTTATTTTCTCAGTGCTATTTGCAGTTGAAGTGGAAATATTTCCGAAGAGCACTTCAAGAAGAGGTGTTGTAATGAGATTCTCATTTTAATCTTATGACTTCATATCATTCATTGCTTGAATGAGATTTTGGTCGCTAACCAAGCACATTTCATCAGCAAATCATCCCAGTGTCGATATGATCAAGAAAATAGGCAATGTTGATACCTAAAAAAGAAAAACACAACCAAATGGTACACGGACGGTTCAAAAACTTCAACAGAAATTTGTGCTGGAGAATTTGGAGTAGGCACCAAATACTTACCCTTTCCGAGCGTCTTTCAGTCAGAAAGATTTCTGACGATTCATCTTGCACAAAAGCAGCGAAAAACTCAATGAAATAAAAAATAATGACAAGGTCTCCTTGATTTAGGTTAGGTTAGGTTCCAGGTCATTTGGGAATCAAAAGAAACGAGCAGGCTGATACACTTGCTGGAAAAAGTGCATGATAGCCTTTTATGGGCCAGGGACCTCTCTGTGTTGAGGAAAATGCACTTCAAGAAATAGTATCCAAAAAAGGGAGAAACTGGCAGAATTTTCTAGAGTTAGAAGACACCAAAAAGTTCTATAGGAACTTTGATAGAGAGAGATTTGAAGAGTATCTGAGTATTAGTAGAAATATACCTACTACTCCTTATTTATTCACATGTGAGTTCAAAATTTGGTGTGGACGATAGTTTACTGCACACTAATAAGGATAAATTCAGATGCATACCACCCGACGATATAAATATCAACAAGTGTTACGATCGGAATTGAACTAGCCAATTTGCCATTGTCAAGGCCCTAAATGGAGTACGCTCCATAGAAGAAAAGCAGATGCTGACCATGGTTTCGGTCTCATTCGACCTCATCAGAGCAACCCAGTATAGTACCCAGTAGCACTTGCCAATATTGAATAAAGTTCCATCAATTCCAAACGTTCTCCATCGTAGAAAAATGCTATGTTGCTCTGATGAGGTCAAATGACACCGAAACCATGGTCAGCATCTGCTTTTCGTCGATGGAGCGTACTCTATTTAGGGCCTTGACGATGGCAAATTGGCTAGTTCAGATCGTAACACTTGTTGATATTCATATCGGCGGGTGGTATGCATCTGAATTTATCCTTATTATTGTATTCATTGCCTCCCTGTTTAGGCGTGATCATTCTTTTATTACTGCACACTATTGACCTAATTAGAACAGGTCTAGCAGAAACCAGTGAGTGAAGTGTGTGGAGGAGGAAGAAAGTGTACTTAGATCACCTGGTTACACAGAATGCCTAGCCAATGCTTGCCAACAGATCAGATGCTTTTGACGAGAAGCGAGGACCTACCCTTCGTGAATTCGTCCCACAAAGTGGAGGTCACTAGATCTTTAGAACAGAAGAGGGAGAAATAAAATAGATCTTGAGGTAACAGGGAACCATAACTTCCCATACAATCAGAATCTACACGGTCCTTCCGATCAGTCCACACGTTGCTTGGTAGTAGCAGCTTGAAAGTTGGCGTTTAATGCGTCAAGCGTTCGATGGTAATCAAGAGGTGCCAAATCACTGGAATGAGCAGAACGCACAACAGCATCACTTGAGCAGTGAGAGGGTAGTTTTGACCTTGCTGAAATAGACTCTAGACAGACAGCTGCGTCAGAAAATCAAAAGCAGATTTTCCACGTTTTCGGATTCGTGCCACCCATCGGCTGCAACTCGTACGACGGAAACGGCTCGGCGGCTCCTTCACTGTCAATCGCACTTCGTATAAGGCGGCGACCGCATGAAAAAGCCGGGTTCAGGTCCCGCGGGACAGTTATTTCGTCGTTTCGAATGCGCGGTGGCGACCTTATGGAACAGGACGCAATCCTTAATTAATTCATTAGGCAATGCGTCCGATAAGGTTGTTAGGAGGCTCGTATGTGTCCGCACAAAGCGCAAATAACGTGTTTTATATCGGTGTTTAATTGCCGGGCGAAGCTTGCAGAGCAGCAGTTAAAAGACCATAAAGCAGCGGTGGTCTTCGGGCTATCGCACAACGGTCTGCGGTCGCGCGCTGCGGTTTGCGTATTTTGTGCGCGAAATGTCGAATGGACGGAATCGGTTTTTGGCGTCCAAGTTTGCGGACGTCGGTTGCGGTTGGGCGACTGGCCTATCGACTCACTTCGAATTCCTGTTCTCTATTGGGATATGGATACTATGATGTTCAATTTGAATAGAATATACATTAGGTACCTACACCCAAAATTTGTTTGAAAGTCTGAAAGTTTTGGAGTGCAATGCTATGAATAAAATTCCTGAGACAGAAGTAAAACAACAGTGGAAAACATTCATAAATTTTTCCATTATTTCATCGGAGAAGAAGCTGTGTTGCTCTGACGAGGTCAAATGAGAGACCGAAACTATGGTCAGAATCTGGTTTTCTTGGGTGGAACGTTCTCCATTTAGTTGTCCTGACGATGGCAAATTGGGTAGTTCAATTCGGATTGTAACACTTGTTGATATTGATATCGGCAAGTGGTATGCATTTCACTTCAATTCTTATTATCCTTAAGACGTTATCCCGTCATTTTTTCACTACTGACATCGATTCTGCCGTGAACTGAACGTATTCCCACCTTCTCAATTCTCACACGTATGTTGTCTACATTAGGCAGACCATAAGCGTACAGAATTAGAGGATATATAGGACATATGCCATTGTCTTCGTCTGGGTTTCGATTTGGAGGGGATTGAATCAATATTTAACAAGGACTCATCAATTTTCCAAGCGTTTATCCATCGGAGATAAAGTTGTGTTACTCTGACGAAGTCGAATGAGACCGAAACCATGGTCAGCATCTGCTTCTCTTCGGTGGAACGTTCTCCATTTAGTTGTCCTGACGATGGCAAATTGGCTAGTATAATTCGGATCGTAACATTTGTTGTTATTGATATCGGAGGGTGGTATGCATTTTAATTCAATTTTTATTTTTGTATTCATTGCCTTAAGGCGTTATTACTTCATTTTTTTACTACTGGCATCGATTTTGCCGTGAACTGAACGTGTTCCCACCTTCTCAATTCTCACACGCATATTGTCTGCATTAGTCAGACCAGCGTACCGAATCACAGGAAATATGAGACATATGTCATTGTCTTCGTCTGGGTTTCGATCTGGAGGGGATTGAATAAATATTTAACAAGGGTCCATCAATTTTCCAAGCGTTTATCCATCGGAGATAAAGCTGTGTTACTCTGACGAGGTCAAATGAGACCGAAACTATGGTCAGCATCTGGTTTTCTTGGGTGGAACGTTCTCCATTTAGTTGTCCTGACGATGGCAAATTGGCAGAGATCGCAACACTTGTTGATATTCATTTCGGCGGGTGGTATGCATCTGAATTTAATTCTTATTATTGTATAATGGGGGCTACCGTTTTTTTTTGTTGGCGCCTTTGTAGAGTGAGGTCCTGAACATAGACAAACTAATGCAAGATTTGTTTATCTACGATGACGGGGACTTGTCATTTCACAGATCATAATATTGGAGAAATTAAATATATAAATATTTGGATACTAATCAATATCTTGTTCGTCATGTGTGTAAGTTCTTTCTGACAATGATTTGGCTTCACTTCTTTTATAGCATTAAACACGTAATATCAATAAAAGTATTATAGATACATGGAGACCATAAACTTAATATTAATCATATAGTTGAGTCTATGATTTGGACCTCACGCTACACTAGCACATCTAGCGGCGAATTCACACGCGGTAGCCCTCATTGTCTTAAGGAGTTGTCACTTCATTATTTATAATTATGTTCTGAACAGGAATTAATTATACGTGTCCAATAAGAAGAACTGAAAGTGATAACAAAAAAAAAACAGAAGTCTTTCAATGAAATTATATATAGTCAAATCAAACTGGTCGAAACCAACACATTGAGCTTCTTCTGCCAAGAATCTATCCCCGTTTTTCTTGCATTACATACCACTCGTATCTCGCAGAATACATTCAAATGTAGAGGACCTCTTCGCAATATAAACAAGAAGTAACGGAACATCCATTCGGGGCAGGATTGGCGAATTCATCCTTTGTTACGGGCCCATTTGCCGAAACCTTAATTGTATTCGAATAAAGAAAAGGCCCGGCTGATGGACAATTCAATACGAGATGAGCCTGTTTAGCGGGAGGTATTGGAATGTGGCGCGGACGATTGTGCCAGTTTTCTGTCAACCATCTTTAAATCTGGCGAGGGTGTGCCAGTTGGGCAAAACTATATCATCGATCTTTTAATTGTACGATAATTCAAAGTGCTAAGTTTCAAGAAACTCCTCCCTGTATATCGAATAGTAATCCCAACATTATGTAGCTGTCATAAGTTGTCGTTGCGAGTATTGAAATATCAAAATTAGTACAGATATTGTCGAGAATGCGGTGAGATATTAGTACTATATGGACTGTGAAAAATTCTGTCCAATATGAGATTTCGCCAATCCTTTTTTTTTGTGTGAATTCGTGGCTGAAAATCTAGTCCTCACGTTCCGAAACGAGAGGCCTAAACGCTGAACGTCGCCGTCGATCTCGGCCGATATTTCAACAGACCGGTCAATTAAAATTACTCTTATGTCGCCTCGGTTTTTCATCCTCAACAACTCACGGCGATTGCTCGTTTATCTACACCGATAATTAAAGCCTATCTTCATCCCAGGATGCTCGCTTCTTCACGTCGTCGGGCCGTATTATATTAAATAATGCGATAGAGCCATTTCGCATTGCTCGATGACGTTCCGTTGCTATTGAGGAAGTGCCACAATTCATTATCCGTATGATTGGAAGGAAAATTTGCGTGTACAGAACAGGCCGTTTGTTGAAGTCGATTCTGTTTGGTCAACAACCGCATATAAGTGTTCTGAACGCCATTTTGGAAACTATTATTAGCTGTATTCGGGTTCAAACAAGAACCGTTCTAGAACGGTCAGGAGTTTGCGCATTAAAATGTTCTTGTTCGGGTTTGTTTTGGACTGTTCTAGGACTAACTTCTTCGTGTTCGGGTTTGGTCAGAATCATCCTGGGACGATCCTAGAACTATCCAAATTCAGTACCTGAGAACTGATCTGGGATATTTTAATAACAGTTGGGGAGCAGAAGAGGGAAATCCGGGATTTACTCGAGCGTGTCAGATTAATATAAGGGGACATACCTTGGACCCTGTAGAGTACCTCTTCCAAAAATTAGACCTGTATATAGGGGGAATAGTATAGGAGAGCCTGTCAGAATAGTAAAGAAAAACGATCATTGTAGATACTCGAACGTGTCAGATTAAGATATATGTGGTTAATTACATGATGAAAAGTATATATTCTCTTAATCTGACAATTTAAGCTTGTCGAAAATGTGTGGGAGGGCGCCAAAGTTGCAAAAAAAAACGTTAGGTATACATTCTCGAGCGCGGTGGCGTTTTTCCTTATTTTGAAGCTAATGATCCAAGAATAACGGAAGAAATATAATCTGACAGTTTTAGCAAGCCGAAACAATAAAAATTGGCCACAAAGGTCACAAAAATCAGTTTTTTTGAATTATCTACTTCCCTAGGCTTCAAATCTTTTTCGCATTCATTATGAAATTTCTCTAAAAATTTTGTCCCAAGCAATTTTTTCTACGTGCAACCTTTTTTGAGATATATGGCGATTAATGCGAAGTGTTTAGCGATACATGCTGAAGCGAAAATTCACTCGTTGGAAAATAGTACATTCAAAGGTTCAGTCACAGACAACACTAAAATTTTCGTGACTAATTTCGAAATTGTCTTCATAGAAATACCTTGTCATTTTGACAATTGGATGAATGTAGATTAGACTGGGATTCTCCATTGACCTTGCCCTTTCGCATGTGTGGCTAAGCTTCTCGCCCTTATCGCCCTCTATCTCGAGAACGGTAAAGAGTAGGTAAAATTGCTTCAGACAAAAGTTGTGTAGAATTTTATCATCTACAACTTTCATAATGAATAAAAAACGACAGGCAGGGAAATATTCGAAAAAAAATAGTTATTTTCCTATCAAGTGCGGAAAGTGATACTTGCCCGCACGAAACTGCCGTTGCCCGAACGATGCGAAGCAGAGTTCGGGTAAGCAGTTGAGTGCGGGCAAGACACTTTCCGCAAGAGTTAGGAACAATATTTTTTCTACAAGCGCTTGAAATATATGAATATATCAATTGCACGATACAGATCATATCTCATTTGATTAATTCATATAAAATGACAGACGTAATTCTGCATGTCGTTACCATGGGTTACTCATCGTTGACGTTCGGTGCATAGAGACATGATAGAATTTAATTTATTCTATAAGATTTGCGTGCGGGAAAAACCCCTGCTAATCCATTCCCGCACGCAAATGCGTGCGGGAAAGAAATAGCAGGCGTTTTTCCCGTACGTTTTGGAAAAGTGACTCTTTGCAACTTGAAATGCGTGCGGGAAAAAGGTTGAACGCGCACGCTTGTAGAAAAAAGAATTTTTATCATCTTCAAAGTGTCAGATTAAGAAACCTCCCCCCTGATTAGTGTCAGATGTATGAAAATCTGACACGCTCGAGTATGTACAAATAACGATTTTTTTTTACATTTTCAAAGGACCATGCGTCACGTTCAAATTGTCAGTCCCTTGAAAAGTAGCTTCTTTTGGGTCTAATTAACATATCTTCCAAAAATCTGACAAGCTAGAAATTTTTTTTTACCATTTTCAACTCTTCCGTACGGCCAGTCCCACCGCGCAAACTGTCAGATCAGCATGAATTCATTATGAGAGACACGTAGGGAATATACAGTATCTTAATCTGACACGCTCGAGTATGTACATCTGACGATTTTTTTTTTACATCTTTGAGACCCTGCAGACGCTTTTCCCACCGTTGAAAGTGCATACATCATAGAACCTTTTTTTCTTTCTACCATCTAATCTTCAAAATCCACTAGGTCTCCACGACGCTCGAGTAAATCTCGATTTAGCATCGTCGGTTCCCCAACAATAACGTTTGTTTCGCGTTCGGGTTTTCATGAAATGAGAACCATCCTCGAACAATCCTAGGATTCGATACTAGGGCGCAACAGTTCTGCGCAGTTCTAGAACAACTCTCGGAAATTTGAACCCGAATACAGCTATTATTAACAGCTTTCGAAACACTTCAGCAAAGGGTTTCGCTCATCGAATTTCGCGTAGTGTGAACGTGGTAAAAAGTCTCCATTGTGATTGGGAAACCCCAAACTCGTTAATTTTCGCTCTGAATTGCGTTTTGTTTTGAGTACCTACAACTAAATTTCACTGTTAGCGAGTTATTTTCTCCCGAATGACTTTCGCAGGGGATTTTTCGGTTATGTGAACGCAGATTCAGGAGTTTTTCTGGGTAAATTAATCTGCATAGTGTAGACGCCCCACTCACCACGAGCAGGCGCTTATGTGAACGCAGCTTATGACATCGTGGAGGCTCACACACATCATTAACTTTTCCTCCTTCCTCCGGTTGTATTTTCCTCAACTTTTGATCGATCAATTAACTAAGCGGTACACGAAAAATTGTTGTAATAAATTCATTAATACTTGGTGTTCTATTTTCTAGGTCACTCAGTACTCAGTGTGAGATATGTACTTCCAGCACTGAAATCGGCCAAACAAAAACTCCTCCGATGTGAAAGCTCCATATCAGTCATAAAGTAAAGAAAACGTTAAGTATCCATGAAGCCGTCCATATTACGTGTTAATGAATCCTCAACGGCATCGTTTCCTTTCGTGCTCTCGGCCATATCGAAAAAAGTTTAAGATTAGAGCCCGATGCACACCTCGTTCCTCCCAATTAGCGAGGCGATATAATAAGACACGCGCGTCTAAAAAGACGCCACATGTTGAGTTCGGAGCGTTTATCCGAGGATAAAATTTTTATTTTATCGCCCATAAGGTTAGGTTGAGTTAAGGAGGCCCGCGGCGCCGGAGGAAGTGACAGCTGCGATACCATGGGCGTCAAGCGGCGTCCGACTCGTTTTTCTAGGCGCAGCGCGTCGGAGCGCATATTGGCACTCAATTTGAATGTTTGACTGTTCGATGAACATGTGAATATTGATTGTGGCGTGTCATGAAGGTGTAAACTCGCCGATCCGGGAGGGTAATTGAATTTTACGATAATGATTATGGCTTGATGTGTTCGTTTTTACTTGCAGCGGGATTTCTCAGGGTTGAATTGCAGAATCAGATGTTAACAGCATCGCGTTGAAAAGTTTGGTCCTTTTAGGACTAGGTACTGGAGAATTGTCAGACGTTACTGGTGTATCCAGCACTACAGTCAGGAGAAATACGTCGGAATCGCGAAGTAGGTACCATATTTATGGAAATTGAAAAAAATTTTCAGAATATATCCTGTTTTTCTTAATTTTCTCAGCTTATTTGATGGGCACGTGATACAAGTATCAATGTGAAAGTCATGTCAAATGTAGTTGCCAATGTGAGTCCTCACGAAACCTAATGAAGTTCAAGAAGCGCTTTCTGGACATACCATATTTTTCAGGTTATTTTTTTTTTATTCGAAATTTTTGTTAAAGGTACTCGAGATGGTCAATAAGATTGAACTAACACGCTCTAGTTAACCCCATTGTTCCCTCTTGAGCTTCCCAACTATCAATTATGTTGTAGTCTGCTGAAGCCCATCTATGGCAATTTTCTTCTCATTATTATTCTTCCCGTATGGAAGAATTGGAACAGATTTTCAAAGTAGGCAAAATTATCACGTTTTCATTGAACACACCGATAGTAATACGCCTGCAACGCCACAGACAGAAGCCTACAAAATATAATAATATAGATATGTCGTTCTGAATGGCGATTGTTTAATAGCATTAAATCCCGATTGCGGCTAATAGGATTAGATAAGCGGTTCTCTAGATAGTTATTGCTTATATGTATTTATGTTTTAATTCGATACGGCAGTCATAAAAACGAATTATGTCACAGATGCAAAGTGGCCACTGATTTAGAAATCTATTATCGAGGGATTTCAAAACAATTAATTGAAAAGCAGCATTCTTAGAGAATTTTGAAACAAAGAAATGACTTTTGTTGTTTCATGCATTCTTGTTAATTTTCTGAAACTTTTTAGGGTTTTCACTCCCAATCTCTGGAACAGAATCAATAAAAAAATTTAAATGACCGATTTGCAACTGCGTAAATTCTTGTACTAATTTTTTAGGAGCAAATCAAGTAGAAAAAATTGTTGCCTGACAATGAACTGAAAAAAAAAGAACTTTGAAATTATAATTATGTATGTTTCAGAGTCTATGGCCCAGTTGCAGGAAAGTGCATTAAGATTTGATGTCCCATCAAAATTTAAAACTGTCATTTTTGAAGGGGAAAATGGAGGATTAAGATTTTAATGAAGTATTAAATTTTAATAGACTTTCCTGCAACTGGACGTAAATCAGGCTCCTTCATCAGACGAAAATCAATTTTCGAGAATCTTCTGAATTGTAGCTTTTATTTGACATTGATTGTCAATACATAGAAACATAGACTGCATAGAAACGTTGATTCATTTAATTTTTTCTACTTGATTTGCTCCTGACAAATTAGTACAAGAATTTACGCGGGAGCAAATCGGTCATTTCAATTTTTCAATTGATTTTGTTCCTGAGATTGGGAGTGAAAACCCTA
Source organism: Coccinella septempunctata (assembly GCF_907165205.1). Classification (NCBI taxonomy): domain Eukaryota; kingdom Metazoa; phylum Arthropoda; class Insecta; order Coleoptera; family Coccinellidae; genus Coccinella; species Coccinella septempunctata. The sequence goes on from NC_058194.1 coordinate 26,409,789, forward strand.
AAAAGTTTCAGAAAATGCAGAATCCTCCCAGATTGAATTTCAATCGATTTTTTTGTTAATTTCAGATTGTATCATCAACTAACCATCTTATGATTCCCTTCATCGATAAGGATTCATCCAGAAAGAGTTTTATAGAAGAATTCGCAGATTTTTATGTTTTATTCCACAGGGCGATTAATAGTCTCATAAATTTGTCCTGTACGTTCCTCTCAAAATTCTCAGAAAGGGTTTGGTTACTTTGAGACAGCTATACCTTCTTTTAGGATTTTAACTTGCATATTTTATCTCAGTCTGTTTTCAATCACGTAGGAGAAATTTCATTCAATCTATTAATTGAAACAGCTAATGAAATGATCTGTAGAAAATAACAGACAATTGTATGCGTAAGTAAACATAAACGAAGCCGTTTTGGGCTAAACTTCATTGAGAGCAACAGGGTCAATTTTGATTTTGAATTCATGGCAGTTTACTTCTGGGATACCCTGTATATATCGCGGTAGCTAATAATCAAATAGTACTTGGTTTACGTATTTCTCGACGTCATTGAAAAATTATGTTCAATATAGGTTAAGTCGACGCCACGCTGTGTACATCCCGTTCCCTATAAACGCAGTTCCATTAAAATATACGTATTGGCGTTCAGTTAAAACGTTTGATCGTTCAATAAATAGCTGGATATCGATTGTTCGACACAGGGAACGTGTGAACTGTCCCATTGGATCCCGTAATTGAATTACATATTTATATTTTATTATGTACCTCTAGCAACGTGGGTAATAAAATTGTTTTATTATGATTCGATGTATGGACGATAAAAATTAATCGGCTCGTAAAGATGAGAAAATTATTTCTTTATCTCCAGCTATCCCACACAATGTCGACTCGGTTTCTACTTCTACGAGCGCTAATTTGAAATTCAGAATCACACAGGTGGAACAATAGAGATAACACGAATCGGTTTTTGATTAAAAGTGATCCAAACTAGAAGAAATATTGTTATTGGATACGTTGTCGCGATAGTTTTATGTTTTTCTTTCCGTCCAGAATGGAGAGTTATCCATATATAGGCAAGATATCCTCGAAATTTATTCACGTCTCGTCTATTGAGGATTTTGGGACGGAAACGTTGAAGGTGCTCGATTCCGAAACTGTTGAAGAAAAAAAAATAGATACTAAAATGAAAGACACCAAAAAAGTGTTGTTCATATACACAGAATGAATTTATGAATATATCAAGCGAGTTGGTAGAAAAAAAAGCCAAAGAATAAAAATAATTCATAACACAGAAATTTTCAGAAGTTAATGAGTCATATCTATGTCACGACACAATCCAATCAATTAAGGTGAATTTCCTCTCGGCCATAGAGAACGTTGTTATAAGATCGTCATAATCGATAATCGCTGCCTTTATCTGTGACACTCTCACCTGTCATCCATAATTTGATTAATAAGCTACAAGATCATGGGTGATACATGTGTGAAATTGATAAAACGATCCAGAATCAGAACCATCGAAAAATAAGGAATATACGGCCCACGGACCGGATCATCCACGAATTTGAATATCGCGACCACTATCTCGATTTTTTTTTCACGCCGCCGAACATATTCGTCCCGGAGTGTTTAATGATCCTACTCAGTTTCAGTTTTGTCGACTGAGATTAAAATAATAATGATCGTATATAATGGAGGAAAAACATCGGTATGTTCAGTATTCGGCGTTTGTTGGGTTATTTATCATTTCTGGGTGTTATTTCGTATGCCGAATGTGGAAGAATTCGTCTGCATACGAGATTCCTGAAGCCAGTATAAGAATGCTAGGCGAGATCGGACGCTATATCCATAAATTCTATTACGTAATTTATGTTTGTTTCGGGAGAGACTGCTCGATGAACGGACATCTGGAACAAATCTCACATCAGTTCAATTCCTCACCGAATGGGAAGAAATGCCCATTATGTGAAGATGAAATTATGTTTCTATTGTTGAATGAAAATAATACAGCAAAAACATTCAAAAGATGTTATCGCCAGTAGTTTGGAAGAGGTGGTTTTTGACGTCACTTAATATCTATACTCCATTCGAATTTATTTTAGCAGTCGGTTGGCCATGAAATAATTTTCTCAAGTTTTTGTAACTAGAACCGAGTAAGGTTGGCACTCATGAAATGTCGTTAATGTCATAACGCCGTTGCCACAATAAATATCAATTTTCAATACGAAAATGCCGAAAGTGATTGAAAAAAAAAGACAGGGTTTCAGGAAGTGCTATTTAGAATTCAGGTCCGCTCATTCAAATAGTTATACGCTGAGATTCTACAATCCACAATACGTCAGACGGTAGCGAAAATATTCAATGTGAGAGAATTCATATATAATTTTCATCTGAATCTAAACGACTTATATTTCAGCTGAATATTTCCACAATCAGAAAGATTGTGAATGAAGAGGATGACAAAGAATTTCCTTCTATTGGGAGACCCAAAAAAGTGGTGGCATTGGAGTATTTTATATTTGAGTGAATTAAAGCGAAAAGTTTGCTACAGTATTTTCGATGAATGTCATCGTAGAAGAAGTTCCCGAAAATTTTCTTTTTTTCATTTGACTTGTCCTATACATGGTAAATGTCTTGGTACCAATAAATACCTAATTATTATTATTATATCAATGTATTGAGATGAACAGCCACAAATATGCGCCTGTTGTCCTGTTAATTGTTTATTCGTGTGAAATTTTTGTTCAACGGTGAAGTTCATCTTGACTCGAAACTGCCTTATATTCATGCAAGATGATTTTTGTTGAATAATTTAACATTCTTGTAATTATCTGTCAATTCATTCGAGAGATGCCCATTCCCAACCACTGCATCATATACATTTCATGATCCGGTTAATATTTTTGAAATCTACAATTGATGTAACGTATTCAAACATTAGCCAAAGAAGATAACGAACATTAACCCTCTAATACCCAAGTCCGCCTTGAGACTGGTTGCATATAAGTGGATAAAAAATTATTCTGCCCATGTCCGCCTTCAGTATAGGTTCATTTTGTGAGTACAGGTGTTAATGTAAATCAGTTAACTATTTGCGAAAAAAATATGTAGATTACATAAGCTAATTTGAAACTATACGGAAATAATTATAAAAAAGGAAAAAAAACTTGGGCATTAGAGGGTTAACTTCTCCTCAAGCTAGTGCATATTATGATATTATACTGATCTCTTGTATTTTCCATGCAAATAACTGGATTTGGTATGCCTTCAATCAGTTTGTATAAACTTCAATTATGTTCATCACATATTTTCCGGAGAGATTCGACATTGTGATAAAATACGTAATAACAGAAACTTTTACGTAGAACGGGCAACATAGCGTTGATTTAAAACCCAAAAAGCGTCATAGCCCCACATTTTCGTACTATACAGAGTGAAATGTGTCAAATTTTCATGGCCAACCGAGTGCTTAAATAAAAGTGAATGGAGTATAGTAAAATCTTAGTGAAAATGAGCTGTTAATAATGATATTCTCAGGAAACTGAGAGACTTTGAGAATATTTCCTGGCTATTTCATCAAAACTTCATCGAGTAGTAACGTTAAAGGGACACTTAAAAATCGTCGAAAACTCAGCAGAAAGCAAAATGAGGAAACTGATTGGCGAATCTTTGCATAAAAGACACAAAAACGAAGTCAACCATGATTACGTCGACATATCTGCATCGATCTACTGGTTGTTTCCCGAGAACGAGGGTTTCATCATTGCCATCGAGGACCAACAAGGGACTGTTTGAAATATATCGCCAAAGATGTCTCAGTGGCTAAAGACATTTGTCGTTACGGCTGTGCAACACATGAAACCACCCAGAACGTAATTACATTGAATATACAGTCAAGTTTGACAGAGAGAATCATTTTTCTATAACAACCTATTGTAAAAAGGTAAACAGATATCACTGTTTGTGATTTGAAAATGAAGCATTCGATTATTGACACCTTGCAAGCCTCATAATCTCAGAAAATGGTCACAAGGCGCAATTCCTTGGTTGTTGAACGCTAGCTCAACCTCTTCCGATAACCACTTCCTCGACATTATCTCAATTCGAAAATTGGTAAACGAGCGGCGTTAGATTCTCAAACGAAGCAATAACGAAACCCGTAAAGACGTGGGCGAGTGCGAGGCGTAAACTCCAAACGCGCCCAGCACCTTAATATCTCGGATTATAAAGGACTTAATCAACAATCCGTCATATTGATGGACGAGAACAATCAAATCTGCCAAGGTGGGCGTCCCACAACGCGCCAGGGTCCGAATGAAGCCATCACGGGCAATAAGTGGTAAGATATCGCGGTTTCCGAAGTGCTAACACAGGATTTGCGCGAGTTCCTTAATCGCATCATCGTTTCCCGAGTTTATCGGCTGTCAACCATTATTCGCCTGACCAGTTTTCAATTATCTGCCTAGATTCTCTCTGCCCTCTGCCGGGAAGTTGAAAATCTCTCCTGCTCATAACAAGAAGACCTGGATTCGCCTATTGAGTGCCGATGAGATAAAAAGTAGATCTACCTTCAAAATCGATCCGAGTATGGGCAGATTTAAGGCACTGGCTTCAACCCAGAGGATTAACAAATGCCAGAAAAACGAAGAGTCCCTTATTTACCTGATCAGATGAAAAATAACATAAAAAGTCACATAAATTACTGGAAAAAAAGTTTTGAAATATATAAAAAATGCACCATAAATGAAAAATAAAATAATAAAAGATATAGCGAATAACACAAAAATTACCATTTCGATTTCCACCAAAATAAATAGGCTTCTTAACACAGCGAATATGATTAATTCTACCAAAATTCAGCTCGATAGATAGCGTGCCCACAACACATAATGTAAAACTTTTCTGAAAGAAGTTCATAAAAACGTCTCTTCAGATATGAAGGATATGAGGGGATTTCACAAGTTTCGAAAGTATAGTTGCAGAGTAAATTTCGCTTTTTTTCGCAGCTATCTACGTGGAATAATGTAATTCCGCAGAACACGACAACTTCGCAGAGACAACAAGTTGTTATTGAACACAGGCTGCTACTTGAGAAACCAATAGGCAAAAAAATATGTGTAACGTGAAATTATTTTACAGCTGATAATTACAAGGCTTATCCACTCCCTCTTATGCGTCACGATGCGAAACTAATCCGTATTATTCTAGGGTGTTGAGCAATGCAAATCGGTTCGGCAAATTGTCCCCAGATACTTCTCACATGGGAACTCATTTATCAGATGAAATTTTATCGATATTTAATTGAGCGAAAACATTGTCCCGGAATGGCTAACCGTCAGAAAGGTCGAAGAATTCGCCCAAAGGCAAATTTCCATTATTTTCGAACTTGTATGCGTTAGTTGGAAAGTATGCTGAATGCACATGAGCACGATTTCAAGATACAAATCATAAGCTCGAACGAATCTAATTGTTTTAGTGGTAGTGGCGTACATATAATATGTGCTTATATAACTTCCCTTCTAATTCAATTATTGCCTAACGAGATCTGATAAGAACCAATTATTTACGAAATTCAAAGTCGAAACTATTTGCGTCACGATTTCAATTAAGCGTGAAAAAAATTATATGCTTGGGAGTTACGAAGGGTATATACAAAGCAGTATCGCGTAAGGCCAATACACAAGCACCCTAAGAAAGTCTATGTTGTTTTAAAATTTCAATATAATACAAGAAATTGAAGCATCTCCTCACAATGTAGGTACTGTACGACACTCAAATGGGAATTGTAGGTAGAAAATACAATACCATCTTTTTTGTGAAAACAAACGATAGCACAAAAACCACTTGGTTTGTGGTTGAAAAACTGAGTATTTCTCATCCTGGCTCAAAAACAGTGTAGGTATTCCTAGAAATTGATACATACTTGTTAGATACAGTATTATCCCACAAATATCTTTTCAATAAAAATTTATATAAAGAGAACAATTGCACGTATAAATAATTTTTTATTGATCTTTCCTCAGTACCATGGTATAATTCCAATTCCACAGAAAAATTGACAATCAATTTTTCCTCTGGTAATTCCCTTATTTCTCAGTCTTGTCGTTATAACTCGCAATATAACTTATATAGCATAGCGATAACGATAAAACACCATTGTTCGTGGGCTGATATGTACCGCTACCTTGGGCCATATTCCACATCCTCTGGAGGAATATAATTCAGTTGAACAACCAGAGGCCATTCAATAATTGTTTAGGTCTGACAACATAAACAAATCCGAAGATTCTTTGTTTGAATGGCGTTTCATGGGCGTACTACCCAACTTCCTGGAACATTTCTTACATTCCGTTTTGTCAAAATTGAAGTACTCATCATTCATGTAGCAGCCAGGAGCTGAACATCTTCATATATGAACACTATGAGGAACTGAGAGAAAATTTGTGTCTGCCGGTCGTGTGAGTAATCCATATATTCACGATTTGAACTCACATCTGTGAATTTGCTCAGACCAGCAGCTGATATCGACTTGCACATAGTTTCCTACATTTTTCCATGTTTTTCAAAAAGGAATTCCGTTCTGACCCATGAATATTTCATGAGTAGCACCAAACCAGTTGGCGTTTCATCACATTTCGATTTCACATGAATATGCCGGGCACGCACGCCACTGGGATGCAAAAGCAATCTCGGCGAAGAAACTGCCTCATCTCCGTGAGCTCGGTCGGGGTCATAAACTACATTGCGAGATTCTTTAGAAGTTTGAGTTGGCTTTTAATAAAATTCCACATAAATTTCGATTTTGTGTGGCATCAAGACAAATAGTTACGAGAAAGTTAATTTCCATCCGAAAGAGCGATTTCGTAGCGTCGAGAATTTTATTTAATTTTCCGTGTACGCATCCAGTCCCGTTCATAAATTACCGAAAAGCATTGTCCGCACTAACGGCACACCGATTGGAATGATTCATCCGGTGTGAGTAGTTCGAAACGAATTTGAATACCGACCCTGCTCATAGGAATACGGACGAAGATACCGTTTGGGAGGAGTAAATCGATTCGTAAAGTTCGAGTCAAAAGTTTTGACCGTTAGAATTTTTGTTCGGACACCTTTTTTTTCCGCCCCTGTCTTACTCCCTTATGAAACCATCATTCTTTGAAGAGCCACGCCACAACAAATATCCTCATGTAATTTAGTGAGAATCGTTCAAATTTTTTTTCTGAAAATCGGTAGCCGATGCGACAAAACTACAAGAGACCACAAAGTTTAGTATAACAACAAAGCTTCTTTTCACATTTTTTTAAATTAACAGTGGGACTTCTTTTCTCAAAATTTCTTAGGGAATCTCCCCTCTTCTTTTGTACTGACAATTTGGGAATACCTTGTATATGAAACATTAAAATAAATTTCAGTCAATCCTCCGATAGATTTCCGACCGAATCAAGTCCCCGACTGCTGTGAAGAATTGAAAGAAATACGGATTGCAGGACTCATTATCCTGGATGATGCTACGCTAAGCCTCTTTGCAAAAGCCCGCTGAACTTTCGCCGGTGTTCGGCGCACAGTGAAGGAGAGGATAATTCAAAAATAAATACAGCCATATAAGTTCGGATTAACTTTAGGAAATGCCGCACGGTGTCTCTGTAAGCTCGATTTGTTGCAACCTGTGCCCTGAGAAAATAATCATGAGAGCTTGCCACGTATTATGCAAATTATGCAACAATGAGATCACCAAAGATGTATGCGACTACATATCGCAATGTTATGAGTAAGTCATACATAAAATGTAGGCATAGAGGAAGGGCCTCTTTTATTACTACAGCAAGCCTTGAGCAAATCATTTTTTGTTTGAATTTACATCTTCATTTCTCAGCGATAATGAACTTGAAAAAATATATATTTCAATTGCATTTTCCCAAAAAAATATATCGTATAAGATCCATAATAATGAAAGAAAATTTCATGAAAATTAATGAAAATTACAGTGATGGCATGAATTTGGCTCGAAAAAAACTTGACTTAGGAGAAATTTTGACCAAGAAGAAACTTGACCTTGAAAAAACTTGGATCAAAAGAAACTCAGCTTGAAAAATTTGTCCTGAAAGAATGACTTTTGGCTTAGCTGACAAGAAACTTGGCTCAACGGAAAATTGTCCCAGGACGCTCGTAATGATTCATCATTTTATTCTCAATTTTTTTAAATTGTTTCCATTCATTCTCATCGACCAAAATTAACGATAGCGAGGGTGACGTCCAACAATTAACTCCGCCAATATGCCCTCGGTGATACGGCGTGAGCCGCCGACTGCATTGTTAATTTATTTTTGCCAGATAGCCCGGGTGTTAATTGATGTGGCGCGCAGAGAAGCCACCATCGCGATATGCTAATGCACCTCCCGGATCCCAGTGCGCTTTGCATAGTAGTAACCGACAATTAGAATCGTATATTTACTTTTGTATCTTTAATTGTATAATTGATAAATTGGTGGAGAATGTTCCTGCCGGTCTGTCCGACCCTCCGCCGATAATTTGAATGGGAATCGATCGAGAAATCCACACCGGTATACGGATTTATTGGTGAACGATGTTCCAGTCCACGAAAACCATATTGTATTACCTTCACCCATCTGCAGCTATTGCAATATTCGTTTCCTGTCGCGATACGATAAAAACCGAGGCGATTCGTTCTTAATTAAGCGTTTTTTGTAGCATGCTCAAATACACTGCTCAAAAATTTAAGATGAAACTCACTTTTTGCTATTGAACCAAATTTTCAGTATTGTTGTACATACAATGTCAAGAGGGATATATATGGTTGCGTATCACACACTCACAAAATATGGTCCACGTGACATTTAATGGCTCAATCAAAAAGAGAAACTCATTTTTTTACATCTATGATAATTTTGTGGTCCGAAAGTGCGATAATGGGCTATTACAACTCATCTGGTATTATGTGCCTATAAATTGTGGATTCTGTCACGAGTTTAACTTGCGTTTGGAATGCATCCAACTCAAACAACGACAAAAAACGTGTGCCTTAAAGAGGCCTCAAACTCAACACCATCGTTCTTCAGGTCAATTCTGGATTTTCACCCACTATAACCCAATTCAGTCAATATTCCTTAGCCTTATACGTTTTTTGCAATTCATGAGGTGCTAATGACTCCCAAGGCCATGCAGTAACATAAGAATTTTCGATAATATCGAGTAGATACCTCTCAAGATGTGTGGTCTCGACCAGAATGCGTTTCGTCCACTTTCGTGAGATTTCTTACAGATATACAGTAGCAGTTTGACGAATGACAGTAACAAACGAAAATACCTTAAGTACCTGGAGATAGAAGAGACTCTTCGACATTATCTCACACATAGTTCTCTATGAAAAATTCGGTCAGTTATTCGACTAATGAAAATCGAACTAGGGCATCAATTAAGGGAATGATAAACATCTTCTGAATCACATCCAATATATCAAAGAATAACGAAAACGCGGCGAGTTCGTGTGTGGTCCCCACAAAACCACACACTCTCTTATGTAAATCATCTTAAATTCGGGCATGTTGTCGTTTGTCACACTGGGATGTGACAAGATCGCCGTCACCCCGTGCGGCTTTGAAATGCACCCGAATTTCGAACAGAAGTCGACCATTGTGCCCCTTAATGTCCCATTTGTCGGTAATGCGGATATTGAGGAGGCTTAAGGCGAAACGATACGGGTCACAATGAGGATATGGGCCGCTCTATAAAATACGGTCCTCAAATTCTGATTCATGAGACAGATTTGCCGGGCGAGCAGGGTGATAAATTTCGAAGAGTTGAAAGATGCGGTTCAACCGGGATGCCACTGAATTACGCCGTTGTCAGAGTACAACTGAAACAATATTATTTCAATTGTAATCTACCCCAGTAGTCGAAGATACAAGGGAGGTAAACATTAAATTACTAGGGCCAAGTATAATCGCACCATCTTTGAATATTTTTATCATGTTTAGAAACCGTTTTTTCCATTAATCATCTGAAAATTAACCTCCATACAGAGTGTAACTGAACAGTTGATTTTAGGATAAGAAAACTGCTCACAAAGTGAAGATTGAATATTGAGATGAAAATTTATCGAATTCCCGAAAAAGTAGCTAACACTCGAAGGACTCGAACTCACGACCACATGATTACCGATCAAGCGCTCTGCCGGCAGAGCAACCTCTACTTGACCTTCATCGCTCCATCAACATGGGGAAACCACTTCCCCCAGAATTCGGAATTGATGATAAAAAATCATCAGTACAGATAAGTCTCCTACACCACCTTCAGAAACATGATTAATTATTTAATATAATATAGAATGGCCCTGCTTAAGTTGTAAACCAACTCCGTTTCCCTCCATCATCAAAAGAGATTCATTCATTGCTGAATCTCGTTACCGAGAATGAATCAACAAAAAAACTAGAGAACTGGACTATCGGTGCGATCAAACTTATACTTTCTTAGGGCTACTTGCGACTGTGTGCCATCCTGTAACTGAAGAGACCCAACCGTGACCTACAGATCCTTCCACACTCCGGGCATAGTCACCAAACAGATCTGGCCGCCGCTGTATTCTTCTCGAGTCTCCATTATAACTGTGGACCAAAGACCTCAACTGTGACCTGTCTAACGCTAGTTGTTCCCAGTTATGATTAGCATTAACTGATTTTAGGGATTGATGTAGTATATCCTTAAACCGCTTATACTGGCCTCCTGGTTTCCGGGCTCCCTCTGTGAATTCGCCATACAGAGCTATCTTGGGGAGTCTTGTGTCTTGCATCCTCAGGATGTGGCCGCTCCATCTGAGTCGAGCCCTCGTTACTTGAGTCTCAATTGTTATAGAACTCGCGCGCTGCAAACTTTGTGGAACCATCTGATGTGCATTATTTGTCTTAGATGACGTTGTTGCGTTTGTTCAAGTTGTTTAATGTATTGCTTGTAGGGAGTCCAGCTTCCGCTTCCATAAAGAAGTGTTGGGAGGACCACTGCTTTGTAAACAGCTGTCTTGGTCTTCAGATTGAGGTCGTGATTTTGAAATACCCTGTTCTTTAGCTTCCAGAATGCCCGTGATGCCGAATTGATACGGTTGTATATTTCTGTTTCCTGGTTAGCCTTAGTATTTATGAAGCTTCCCAAGTATTTGAACTGCTCGACCTGTTCTAGAGTTTCATCCTCCAGGCTGATATCTTTTTGTTTTTTCCCTTTCGTCTTTTTGTAGATTCATTTCCGGCAATGAATGAATGAATGAATGAATTAAAGTTTTCTAACGGACCTACCAGGATATTGGTTTTGTCAACTCCGTTTCCCTCCATCATAGAAAAAGCGCCACACTCTAAGTGCCACCAGATTTCGCAGCATCCAGCGACTGTTAAACTATCAAAAGCAGAAAGATCGCGGTAGTTTATTCCCCGCGACGATGCCAATTAGCGACGGCGTATTTTTCCAGAGAAAACTGCCCGATTATAAGTTGCGCGCCGAGTGTTTTATCGTTCTGTCGCATGTTCGAGGCGAAAAGCGAGAAAACCGAAGCCGATCTACACGGGTTTCGACACGGATCGGCCTGCCGATCCATACCTACACGATCATATCTGCTCATCCGGGGGATTTTTAGCATAATGAAAAAAAAATGGAGTGGAAATCGTGCGAAACGGTCACGAACTGCTCTTGCCCTGCCGGGGAGCATATTAGAATATGCCATTAAATTGATCAGATATAATGAAAATGTGAACGGGTGCATTGTCTGCGGACCAGGGTCTATTTTATGAAGGAATTATATCTTTCGCGGGCTTTATCTGGTTCTTCTCACGAACGAATTTTAATGGGGGAGAAGCAGGAATTAATGACCATCTAGATTCTAGACGGAAGTTGATGCGTATTTTTCAATTCAAAACATTCTTAGACTTTCTGCAATATCAGTAAACTGTACGGTGGGCTTTTACTCCTTCTATTGCAAGCGGGTATTTAAAGAATACTTTGTGATTGCGGTAAGGTTCAACCATGAAAAGCTAAATACGAGTTTCAAAAGACGTGAAAGATGTTGGCAGCTGTACATAACGGATATCTCAGCTTAAATCTTAGCAGAACATGCCTAGAGAGTAATGGAACATCACTATTTTCGAATACATAGATGATTCCCAATCTACAGAGTTACCAGATCTCTAATAACTTATTCGGGTATGAGTTACCATCTCTGGAAGCATATGGAAGGCATTCACAAATATGAGAATAAGACGAAACAAACTTCTAGCTCACTATGAGAAATATCCAGTCAAAAAGCCATTTACATACGGTATCATTGATTTGAACTACTTGTCATTTGTCGAGAACGATCCCAACCTTGTAATTGGACCGCATCTGAGAGACATTTATAATCCCAGTAATATCATAAACATTTCTACGCCGAACCCGCGATCATATCTGCTTCTCTCCAAAAGTACCCGCGGCATTCCTAGAAAGGAATAGACGAATGCTGAGCGCTCCATGGCGGATGCCTGGCATATCTTGGCAATCGGGGACCATTTCAGATGGTTATCCACCTGCCCGAGTGGCGAACGGAAGATGAAATGGCTCGTAAAGATGAGGGTTTTTGTCGGGCTCGAGAATCGGTGGTGTTTGGATGACCTTGTTGACGGTAGATTGTCCCAATTGACAAAATTCAGTATATATTCGAAGATACATGTAGCTTGGTAACGATTTCACTGATGAAGATCCTAAGAAATTCAGAAAATTGTCACTGCATCTTTCCTTTACAAATATAGCTAGTTTCTTAATCAAAGTGCCTTTAATATTAAAGCCTCGTTCAACCTTAACTAAAAATGACACTAAAGGAAGTCAAAGTCAGTTAGGCTCGAAATGCAGACGATCCTTCTCGAATATGTCGCTTATATATTTCGGAAATCGTTCCCAATCAGATGAGACGCGTTTTTTTAATGAAAATTTATCGACTGACGGTGAAGTCGTTCATCAGGAACAGGTGGTTCAATTTGGAAGGGTTTTCGAGTGGACGCTATATTAATGTAATTGGACCAAGATGATCGTTGGTGTGCAATGAATCAATGTGCCTTTAGAACTCGAGGAAATACTGGAATTCGAATCGAGGGTATTTCATCGTTCATTTCAAGAAAGAGGTAGGAGAGATTCTTGGCCTTTCTAACAGGAACAATCGTGTTCAACATCCTGCGTCTTGAAAACTACAGCCTATCGAAAAATTAAGATGCGGGGTCGTTTTTATATTTCCATAAACGAAAAACCAAAGTGCTTCGATAATTCCGAACATAAATTCCCATGAAAATTCGAACGTAACTGAAAAACAGTCCACCGGATTCGTTCATTCGAGAATGCCACCCACTCCCGGTAATAAACATTATTGAATATCTTCTCTTTGGTTTCCAGCGGTCCATAATAAACCCCACGTTCCGGTCAGAAATGAATTCAAGCTTCCCGGAACGATACGACATAAATATCGGGCTACTTGATTCCATCCCCATTTGATTTCGAATTTTATAAGGCAATATGTAGGTTTCCCCGCGTGTAATATAATATCCAATATTGTAACTCACTTTATATTGTTCGAATGACACTTCGAATAATTCCACGGACTATAAAAAATGAGTTATTCCAGCTTGGACTCACCTTTTCGAACGCGTTATGCGACCTCTTCCATAAAATTTGACTCACCTGGAACATAAAAAAAATCAATTAAATCAACCGCGACGTGAAAGGGAGTTTTTAGAGATGGGCGATGGATCGGACACTTCAATTAAATAACTGCTGTTCATAATTCTGGTAAAATGGAGGTAATAATGCTATTTTATGGATACAAAGTTGGAACTTTTTTCACAATTGGAAAAAGGGAGTAAAAGCTGTGGTTATATGAGTTATTCAATGCCAGAATCGATCGAAGGCTCTGGATACGTCCATGTTTACCTATGCTAAATTGTCTGCTACTGACAAACTTTTGCTTATACATATCTAATATATTTAGCTATTTCGATGGTTGAAGATTGTGTATCGTAGATTAAAGGGTGTTTCAATGCACTGCGTCCTTAAGGTTTGTTGTGCCTGCCTGCCATCCAAGCCTCTCTCGCCACAATGTCGTCTACATGAAGCTTTCCAGTTCTGGAGTTCTAATGAACTCCAGTAGGACCAATGAAAAGCCCTGTTCTGGCAAGTTTTTGGCCTCTTCAGAGATCAATAGTTGCCCCCATGAAAAATTCCGGATAGTTCTCAAAAATCATCATACTATAAAGGATTATATTCGACAATTATCGAATCCCTTCAAAACTACAAGGCTTGAAATAGCTGTAATTTCCAATAAACGGCTTTGTCAATTAGTGATCGACCACATCGGACCAAAATCAATCTTCAACTTCCCACTACGGTCATAAATAAAAGCAGGAGATCTCTCACATCCGTCGAATCAATCATAAAGTATCTCATGAATGAGCCGATCTATCGGTCCTAATGAATACAAATTCGGGACACTATAGAATCGACCGTGACCGGCTCCCTCAGAGCGGCAATTAATTTCTCGAACTATTCACTTATCTAAATTTATTCATCGTTGACAATGCGCGTTCGGGAGAAAATATGGCCGGCGAGATTTATCGTTTGCCCGATTCCACGAAACGGCCAAACAAGATTATGGGTTTCGATTTTCCGCCTATTCGGTGCTATGCAAATTGTCGGGTCCGAATATTGATGGTTTTTGACAGGGGTAATAGCCCGCCTTAGGTACTCTCAGACTATTCTAGGAGATAACGAGAAAACGTCAAAGGAGTTGGACAGTAAGATCGCAACGCAACAAGCAAACAGAAGTTATGCCGTTCCTGTGTGCTTGTTGCGTTCTTTGTGCTTAGATAAGGCGGAATTTGTGGCACAATATACAGGGTGAGTCTTCGACTCGTAGAAATATTTTAACAGGATATTCTTGAGGTCGAAAGAAACACTTTCTTTCTTTGCCATTTCTTCTGAATCGGCTCAGTTCAAAAGATACAGGCTGTTGAAAAACCATAAAAAAATGTCATTTTCAGTATTATCTCACAAACGATTTCATCGAATGAAATGAATTTCGAAATATAGTTTTTCATTCATTTTCGAACACAAGAAATCACCCACGTTTTCCAGTTTTCTCATTATGACCATTACGAACCATAAAAATAACAAAAATTTAAAGAACCCAACTCTTGAAACTAAGTTGAATGCTATCTAATGAATATTTGAACTTTCTGTAAAATGAAAGTATTCCACAAATTGGCTGTATTCGGGTTCGGCTTTTGGACGGTCCGAGAATTGTTCTAAAACTGCGCAAAACTGTTGCGCCCTAGTATAAAATCCTTTGCGCAGTTCTAGAACCATTCTCGGACCGTCTAAAAGCCGAACCCGAATACAGCTATTATCTCGTATAATGCTTTATTTTAGAGTAATTTGATGTTCAAAAATTAAAAAGTATCTGTGAAACTTGAAGAGTTGCTAAAAAAAACTGTGTTCAAAAGATTTTTTTCTTGTAATGTCACAGATTCAGCTAGTTATTCTGAAGATAATTTTGTTTTTGCAGGGGTGGCCTAGAACATTGTGGAAACTTAAAATAGCTCTATCTTTTTATCAGGGCCGAATCTCAAAAAATGGTATAGCAAAGAAGTGTTTCTTTTGACCTCAAAAATCTGCTGTTGAAATATTCGTACCTTTCAAAGACTGACGCTGTAGATCCTGAGGTCGGAATGAAATGCAATCTGAATCTGATCTAATAGCGTCACTGAGAAGTTGTGAAACGTCAGACCATGGGTTTAAAAAAGTTTGGTATAATTTTGGAAATGGACAACTTTGATATAATGAATTTTGATGAAAAATACTCAGTTTGTTTTTCATTGACCGTTTTCCGAGACTATTTTTACAGCTTCAGTTCACCCATTAGCCTTCTAAGATAAAAATGTTTCAGTTCACGAAATAATTTCCAATTTGAACTAATTTTCACATCCTCGTCGTTGATATTCGTCGAATAAACGAAGAAGAATGGGAAAGCCGACATTACTAACGGTTGAAACGAATTTCATGAACGGGATCAAATCCGCCCAAATTCCATCCTATAAAATATAAATTACAAATAATTCCTATTATTTATGGACGTTCCAAAGACGAGTCCGGATCGAGAAATCGTCTCAATGACCGTACGTTAATTTTACGACCGGGTCATTTTGACATAATCTCTCGAAAAATGTAAATTTGACGTGGCCAACTGTCCGTCCACAATTAAAACATCAAACGCGTTTAAGTTGGACTGACAGTATGACAGCCGACTTTCACCTCTTTTTCCCGTCTACGACGTCACAAGCACATTCATAGACCGTCATATTTGACCGGTAAGAATTCCGAATCGGTTCTAATCCAGCTTTGTACGGGAAAAAAAAGGCATACTTTTATGCCTCTCGATGCGAGACGATGATGATGTTACGTGGGATTATCTGCCCTGCATTAATTGAGACCGCGTTTTTGTGGCACCTATAGGAAATGGGTCACTGGCTGACGGCTCAGCCAGATCGGACATGAAGATATCAAAATCTCGCTTCCGCGGAATATCGGGTTCGATGAGAAATGTTTTTGTTCGTTCCGCTGGTATTATTCTGGAAAAAAATGGGAATCTTACAAGTCTCTGCTGGTATGCAAATGAAACAAGCTTGTTGTCGGACTCGACTGTAGGGTTTTCAAAGATCCCGATAAAATTTTACAAGTTTCATAAATGTCTATGAACCTTTCTGTCGCAAAGAAAAATGGTCACACAAGAAAGAGATTTGCACGAAATGAAAAACCTAAAGATGAAAGTAATAAAAAAACTCAGATGATTTTGGTCCTTCGAGCTGGATAAATCTTTTTCATTGCATGAACAGACCAGAGATATGGAGATGTACGAAATGCATCCAGTGCAATACATGACATGTAGACGAGGCGGAGCGACAGCGGACATCGCCGATAGCATCGCCCATCATTACAATAACAAATAAGAACACATAGTGCCATGTCCGCGTCTTTCGACGGCGACGGCTAAATATAAATATGCCCCTTAGGTGTTCACGATCGACGGCGTTGCCAACAAGCGAAACGACGAAAAAGGAAAGAAAAGAGATGCAAAAAAACATGGAAGTTAATATTTTTTCCAGTATGATAATTCCGAATCACGCCTACTGTCAGAAACGTCAGCTGAAAATGGATCTGGAATGTTGATGCTGATCTGAAATGTGGTTGTCGATTAGGCGAGTGCTTCGTGACGGCCAAAAAGAAGCAATGGGCTTCATCTATCCATTTCCAAGGTTCTCCATAAAGGACGTCCCAAAACACACACAAACTGAGTTTGCCAACATTCATGCATAAATAGTTGGCAGTTTAAGGGTTGGCAAAATGAAGCGTTACACTATACAATAACGTGATTTCATTACCGAGCAATAGCTCAAAGATGAAGAGAAATTGGCACCTGCATTGGAGGGAAAAACATCCCAAGCAATAAGGCACATTTTTACCTAGACGCGGCTTTTCTAAAGGACGAAAATGCTGCATTTGGGGTTCGGAGAATGCATAAATGATTGTCGAATAGCAAATGCATCAAAAACGACACCAACATGTCAGTGTTTGGTGCAAATTTTGAGCTAGAGGCTTCATTGGACCATACTTCATTGAAAATGAAACTGGTCCAGCAGTGAAGGGAGATCTGCTGTATAAAACTATGCTAGACCTCCTCTTTGGGTTCTCCATCATTGCCATTGCTTGCTAATCCAAAAAATGCTTTGGACAAGCAGAACTGTAGCCTCCTTGATGCCATTCCATATACTGGAGTTCATTAGAACGGTAATTGTTCTGGATGGTTTTCGTTTTTAGCTGGTTTATTACCAACAGGTTGATCCGAAATGTGGAGAAGGAACAACAACAGTTGGGTTTCTTTCAACAAGCCCTTAACAAGCCGAGAACTTATAACTTCAGGGTTCATTAGAACTCTTGAACTGGAGGGGGAACTATAGATTGTTGAAGGGGCGAGAATAAGTCTGATAGGGGAACCTAAGGTCTTAGTACAGATCGAACAATGTATCCCTATGTCAAAGCCTGTATTTGGCATATTGACTAGTCTTAATCATCACAAAATAGCGGGGTACAAAACTGTTTTATTGGAATGAGCAGCTGTCTTCTATCTACATAGTATGTCACCTGGAATGATCTGCACTGTCGATGTTTTTTGCGCGTTGTTGCATAATCGCAGGTATAAAGTGATCCGATCCGGCAAAGAATCCATAGCGACATGATGTGGACAATGTAACGTTCACGGCAAGGCCTATTAGCGATACATTCAAATGCTATTCAATTGATGGAAATCTTCCCCGGTCGATGTAGCATAGCATGCCGGAGCGTGTTTGCATTATCATCTCTCCGAATGATCGATATCAGTCCCTCTGTTGCTCGTGTCACTCAGGAGGACTCGAAAGACGTTCGAATGTGACTTGTGGTTTTTTGTTATGTGGCCTACTTTCTAGAAAAACATCCTTGAAGGAGTTTCACCGGAGAAATCGTTTGTCGAGGAATCGGTGGAATGATGAGAAAGGGATATTTCGAGGTTCAATTTATTGGGCTAATAATAGGCGCCCCAACTATTCTAGTCTTTACTAGGACAGAATTTGACAAATTACTTCGCACAGATTCGATGAGAATGGCGAAGTCACATTTTCCTCGAAACAACCTTAATCAAAACTGAATTTAATCAATGGTTGAAGGAAACTCAGTTTCTTGTGCATATTGTCCAGGAGGCCGCTGAAACAGCGTAAAGTTCGCTGTAAGTGCTAGAGATAGTGAGATATACTGGTCAGACATGACGGGCATGTATATACCTAGTTACCCCGCTTTATTGGTATAACGTCGGGGTCACTTACATAATGACAGGAAGGCGAGTGGGCATCAAGAGTTCATACTACATCGTGAAGCTTATAATACGTATGAATTATTGTCTCAAATTCACGAGATACGTACGGAACGTTACGTGCAGAATAAGGTTTAAATTGAAAGTTAGCATATAAAAAGCATTTTTGCAGCACTGAATATTCAGTTGAATTATAGAACCTGCTAAGATCGAGATGGCTGATCATCATAACAAGCCAAGCCAATGCTCTGTTTTTATTCATTTTACAGATCTTGCTCCAGATGTATTTACATGTATAGTAGGGATTCTATATAGTTTTTTTTTTTGTAATCGAACTCACTCCTGTCAACATGTTAGCTGCTTGAGATGCGGAATCCGACCATTTGGTAGAAAATAACTCGATATATACACACAAAATGAATATTTATTTGTAATATTAGTCGAACATTTTTGACCACAGATGAAAGATGAGCGAGAATCATATAGACACAAGGATGAAATGTCTGTATCTTTTTATTTCAACGAAGACGAATTCAGAGATACCGTGAAAGAAGAAATGTTCAATTCCTACTGTTGAAATATTGGTGACTCAACCCTTAGTAGATATCTATCAACTGATACTGCCTCAAGTTGCAACAAGCAAATATTGAAAAACTCATGGTTTCATACAAACGTCACTCATTTTCTTCCTTTGGGTTCATTATTTACATCAACCTCATCAGTCTCCGTTAGAAAACCTCTAATAAATATCAGGCAATAACCTCATTACAAAAGATGAATACCAAAAGAGATATTGTGAAACACAATAATGCCATACATACAAGTGTCGATGAACTAACGCCCCCTAGCGTTAGTATCCTTGAATTAAAAGCGGAGGGCTCTTCGCGGCCAACTAAGAATGAAGCGGAATTGTATGAAAAATAAATTAATCATAAATTCGAGAGATTTATAATCCTAGGCACTTGTCATTCCTGTTGGAGTTGAAAGACATTTAATGCCCATTGACTACCTAATAATATGTACGTTCACAATTGCTCTGTTATTATGTTAATACTGAGTACAATGCAGTCTAGTCGACGCTTCTACAATGAGATGAATTTAATTATTATCGACTCTACCTCGGGATAAATGTTACCAAGCTGTTGGTTCGGTCGGGAGTGTTATTTCAATATCCGTATGAATTATTTAATAAGTGTTTGTTTTCTAGATTGGCGCATAGATAGGTCAGTAAATGGGAGAACAACACCCACTAATAGAAGCGGGGTTGTTATTTCTATTTTCAGTCTTTTGTAATTGTTACTAATTACAACATGGTGGACGTTAACAAAGGAATTGTCTACCTGGGTCATTTCGCTCCGGTTATAAAGGAGCCTTTGGGCACACTTGACAATTAAATACGTATTAGGAACGGTCGTAACAGCATTATTATTTAAGTAAACGTTCTACCAAGAATTCCAATCGAATGAATGGTTGATGAATTTTTTATTCTCCATCGGTTGGTCGGAGTTTGATGCTAGAAAATTGTTGTTTAAAATCTCGAACATTAAGACTCTATTGAATTTTGAATTTTTGCTACACTCAAAACGGACAATGTGGAAGAAATAGTAGAATTTATATAAAAAATTTATCATCAATCAGATTCAGCTTGGTTGAGATAGAAGCGTGTCAAGATAAATGCAGTAGTGATCTCTTTTTCGGTTTTCTTCGAAGTTTTTCAAACTTTAACTCTTACTTCATTTTGTAATTCTAGGATTTTTGAATGAATTTTCTGATAACTGCACCTGCATAGTTTTGGAAAATCGAGAGGCTCATTCTCACATTACTTATTCATTCCACACATCCATTTATATTTCAGAGCTGATGACTCCATTACTCTCCGGAAATCAGGGTACACAACACCCTGTTTATTTATTACACGATGGTCTTCGAGAGAAGAAGAGACGTTGATTTTTAACGATAACCGGATATTGGTTTCGCCATCCACACACAACTGATGACCTAACAAGTATAGCATTGAAAACGACTAGTTATTCGACCGATTCTTTCTGTTCTCATTAAGTCAATGGTATTTCCGAAGAAATGTCAGAGTTATTCACCTCTAATAACGCCAAATAAGGATGTAACATGTCAGGCCGTACTCTCGTTTTGCATATAAATTTCATTGTGAAAGACGTCGATAAGGTTTACATTCGTATTGTAGGTGATGGGGATTCGATGTGGAAACGCCGTTATTATGTAAACTGCTATCGTTTCTGAACCTACACTCCTCCGATCTACATCGCTGTTCTCGTCGATGGTCTTGTCAACCCAAAACTGAACCACAATGATACTTTTGACGAGGGAATTGAATTTTTTTATAGATTAGTGTATTTCCATACTGTTACAACTGACGACTTATACAGTTGTGAAGAGTTGTCAAAAAATAGTGCGCTAAAGATGACACTCGAAAAGAAATTTTTAAATTTTTCCCAAAAACCAGGCAAATCATCGAGATGATTCTAACTTTTTTTGGATTTGCTTTATAATTTAATAATTGAAAAATGCCTAATATAGATCAGTTGACCAAGGTGGTCGAATTTTTCCGTTTATTCATAGACAGCTGAAGAATATTGTCATTCAAAATTATAAAGGCAATAAATTTTACTTAAAAGGTTCGAAGAGATTAAATAAAATGTCCCAGATGTTGAAAATGACATTTGCAGAGTTCAGGGAACTTGTGAACTAATGTAAAGAGTAAAAATCGAAATACAGCAATGAAGGACTTCTAAAAAAAGCGATTGGCTTCACCTGACACCTTGTCATCCAACACGATCAACTTTGAATGGCTTCAGAGCTATGTTTGTATTCATAAATATGTAAGTGAAATATCCAACAAATAGCCTTATACTTCCATTTCACGCCTTTGAATGTCAATATCGTGAAGCAGACATGAATCATGTTAGTATAAGCGGGTACATTCATGTGACATTATGCCGGGAAATAATTTATTAACGTTCCCTTAAATGTTTAAAATTGCATGTATCTTTCGGCATAGAAGTTACGAAAAGCGTGATTCATCGAGGTGAATTGCAACAAACGACGTTTTGCAATCTACTTCTGGTGGCACGATGCACGGATGTAAAATAATAAGTTATAGCATAGTTCAACTCAATTTCTTGCTCACTCTGAATCCGAAAGATCTGATCCTTTTCTTAAAAGATGATACTGAAATATATTCTTTTGGAATTTTTACTATTTCGAATTGCTGCATTGCATTTTGTTGAGAACTACGAAAGTTGAGTCTTTTACAATGCATGATGAAAGTGAGAAAATAATATCACGTTTTCCATGAATTAGGTAGACACTTTTCCATTCCAATTTTGCCTTCTGTTTGATTTCATATTCACATTTCAGGGCTGTGTTTGCTATCACTTCAGTTATGTATACAGTTGTTTATACCGTTTTCCATAACTTATTTGCTTTTGTATATTATTCTTGAATTCCTAGATTAGTGCATATCATGTACCTTATCAATCCACAGAAAACCATAGTGTATTTAATTGTTATTTTCGTTGCCAAGATGCAAGAGATCGAAGTGTGCGATATGCTGTTCGGTAGTCATGAAAACCTGTCCACAAAGGATACTCATAACTGGGTTTTATTATACCACATTGTTGGTTTCATTGTCCTTGTTGTCCCAAGTCTATTCATAATCTTGCTGTGTAAATTACGACTTATCTTAATCTCCGTTGACAAACATACAAATGGAGTCAGATATGAAAAAACATATTCAACGACTGGCTTAGGAGTGATGCCGCTCTGAATTTGTAGATGACCAGTAGCTGAACCGGGAAAATATAAAAGTATATTTCTACTAATCCTACATCTAGTCTAAACCCTTCGAGTAGCTCTCAATAACTGTAACGCGGTTTAATAATAATGAAAGAAATAAGTAGGGGAAAGTGGGGGAATTGGAAACACTTAATTTCAAATGCTGAAAAATTATACAAAAAATCACTAAAAATATTGAACTTCCATTGAAAAATGAACTTTGCTCATTTATGTACTAATCGGAAACAAAAAATTATAAAAAATCAACGTTTCCTAAAAAATATCAACGAAATCAAAAATACTATCGTTTCTATTTACCCGACACCCTATGGGGTAATTGTGAACCGTCCCGGAGCAAATAAGAATAATTAGAAATGGCACATATCACACAAGTATCCACGTCTCGTTTCTCTTGCAGTACATTTTTCATGTGCCTAGAGTTTACAGGTATCTCACATGATACAATCATCCATTTGTGGGGCTTCATACCTTACATAGCAAATTATGCAGAAAAATTCTTCTTTTCTGTGTAACCTGGGTTGAATTTCTCAGTCCTTTGCTTTTGGCGTGCCTTTTTGTACACTTTTTATGTTGGTTTTAGGTTCTTTATGTTTAATTTTTTTCCTTCTTAAAATTTCTCTGTAGGTATTTGCTTTCTTTGCTTTTCTTCGTGTTGATTTTTCATTAGTGAACTCGATAATATCTTGAATTCATTTTGTTTCAATTTTCGGAACAGAGTCTTTAGTTCCAGCTTAGCCTAATGTGAGCTTTTCGTTTCTTAAATCTTCCAACACACAGCAGGGATATTAAGTTTTATATTTCGTTTCGGTCTTTGTATAATTTATTGGCATCTGAATACAAAACATTTCAACGTTAAAATATTTTTTAACCATAAACCAGAGCAGCACCGAAGTAACTGGGAACGCAGGGGATATAAGGTACGTTCCCAATTACCCACCTGACATCGTTCCTAATAACCCCAAGTTATCAAAAGAATTAAAAATGGCTGGCATTCACTTACCCATTTTCTTTCAACTTCAAATCACGTAGGTTTTGGAAAAATATAGTACCAGTATGAAATCAACAAAATATGGCACTTCTAAACTTCAAAATAAGATAGTTACAAGTATTATAACACACGAAAAAATTATAGTCGAAATGCGAAATCCATTCTTTGACTCACCGTAACAGGAAATGTGCAACTTATCGCCTCAACTTTTGAGTAAGCCCTGAGAATGGCCAGATGCATCCGTTGAAAATGTTGAAGACAGTGTCGCACATGAGGAAGTATTTTTTAACTAGCTGTTCCAAATTACCCGCCGTTCCCAATTACCCCACTCTCCCCTATTCAGATGCAGTGCAATAATGACGGAAACATTTTATACTTTTCTCTCTTCCAATGATTTAGATTGAGGCAAAATCCTAGAGGAAAGGAATACACCACGCCAGGTAGTTTCGCTTGGAATATGAGGTGATCTAGGCTTAAAATTGAGATTTCAAAAACCAAATATGCGGACTGCAAATACTTATATGGCTTTCAAGTTTTCAGATTACTTGAAACATTGTCTACTCTTGTCGTAGGAATATTTCATCAGCGATTTAGAAAAACTTCTCCTGGTGGATAAATCGTAAAGACCGTTTATGAGTAACCAGCCAAAAACAGTCGTGACGTTGGGACAACAGTGTTGTTTTAGAGAGTGTGAGGATAGTATCGCAGAGTATAATATATTTTTTATTGGTTTCTGATCCAAATGCCTCAAAACTGAGAAAATTTTTGAAAAAGTACACATAATTCCGAGTCGTAGAAGCACTGTTCTGGAGTCTCGGCTAGAGCTTTAGGACATGCCCACATGAAACGAGACTTTGTAAACCGATACGAAAGTATCCCTCGTGTTTCACACGCACGATCATAACCGCTGGCTAAAATGAAATACAGACCAGAACAGGCATCGCAACAAAAACCCATACGATACTTCCTGACAAACGCTGAAACCCGCATGTCCATATGTAATAGAGACAAACTCATTAAATCTTGGGGGAACACACGTGTGGTCACGTCATTTCAACATAAACACTACATCATAGAAATCGTCCTTACAAGGAGTATAATTTTCGTCCATAAATCCATCTCCGCACTGAAAAAGTCCTGGCGCTCGTCTTTCAGCTCGTTTTTAATCGGCAATTATCCGTCAATCCGATCCGGTCCCTCGTGGCCCGTCGGAACAAGGAAACGCGAAAACGACCGTTTAATGGGAACACTTCATCATTGTGTGTTTTGCATTCACGGCATAATAAATAACTTGTTTTAGTATATTAAGTCGAGAGATACGCCGCATTTAATGGCGGTCATAACCATAAATATCGACGCTGAGGCAAGATTCCGATATCTTTATTGGAAATATGACACGTTTCATCGCGAATCGGTTCCATAAAAATAAGAAACTAGTCTGATACGTGCTAGCACGGCCGCGCGACAATGACGGCAGGAGAAAGAAGAGCGACGAGAACAACAGTCGCGTTATAGACGTCTAATTAGTGGACATCACGCAAGAAGACTATATGGATGGAGTAGATGATAAAGCTGGTTGACTGAAGGCTCGACGACTGACTGTCCCAAGGCAGATATTATTCCACAAACGAATAAGGCCAATTGTAAGGGTTCTGTGTCTAACTGATACCCAAAACTGTGATTGAATTCCAAAAATAAAGTCTCAACTTCGTGGATTCTACAGGGGACAAGAGGTACCAAGAAGATAACTGAGAAAGCGTGGTTCAAGAGCACCTAGGCTGGCACAGCATCTCAATAATAATAATAATATTATAATAATATTTATTTCCATAATCAAATAATATTGAAAAGAAAATACGTCAATATAAGAAGCAACTGAACAAATATAAAACGCTCAGATTTGAAATTTATGATTTAGGTACTCCTTCACATCGTACGATTCCAATTCTATCAATAATTTCTTGATTCTAGTCTTGGACTTATTACCATCGAGAATTTGATAATTCCTCGGAAGTTTATCAAATAGTTTTAGGCACATATATTCCACATTCTTTTGTGTCAAAGTGAGCGAACACTTGGGAAAGAGAAACGGATGAATGCGCCTTGTTCTATTGCCGTTCTCATACTCCCTGAATAGATTATAATTGCTTTTCAAAAAAATCAAGCATCTAAAAATGTATGTCCCAGCAGTTGTGAGTATACCTGGACTCTTAAAATGTCCTCGACAAGATGTCCTCGCTGTTAGACCAAGCATAGCTCTGATAGCCTCTTTCTGGACCAAAAAGATTTTCCAAACATCCGCACCATTACCCCACGCCAAAATTCCATAGGACATGACCGAATGAAAATTAGAAAAATATACTGTCCTCAGCAACTCAGAGTCAGACTGCAGTGCCAAGACACGGAGTGTGTAGAGAAGAGAGTTCAATCTACTCTGCAATGATTTTATATGTTCAGACCAATTAAGTTGATGATCGATAATCACACCCAGGAAACTAGTACGGGTGGAGATCTTGACAATTTGTCCAGAGAGAACAATATCTTCAGGGATATGAACTCTTGAATGAGAGGTACCGAAAACAACACACTCCGTTTTATTCGAGTTGATTGTAATTCTATCCCCTAGCAGCTATCCCAATAACCTCTGAAATACCAGATGCCGCCACCAGTAGATTAGTATCGTCCACAAACATGACGACTTCCCCCTCAGATTGAACTTCGAAATCTGCAAAGAGATCACCCAGATAAATAATTTCTTCATTTGCAGGTCTGCTATCAATAGCCAAAATACTCTCAACAGCCAGAGATTCTTCCTCCACCAAAATATTTTCTGGTAGGTCATTGATATATATTAAGAACAGAAATGGACCGAAAATACCCCCCTGAGGCACACCCACCAAAACTTCTGAATCTAACGAAACATACTCTACACCCTGGATCACCAGAGAAACCCTCTGTCGACGATTGCGCAAGTAGCTCTTCATAAAATCCAACTGTTTATCTCTAATCCCATAAAGGAACAGTTTTCTTAGTAGATCTTCATGCACGACGCAATTAAATGCCTTAGAGAAATCTATGAAAAGACCGGCAGGAACATCACCACCCTCCAGGGCCCGAAGAACAGAGCGGATCATCTGATAGATTGCAGTCTCAGTACTCTTAGATCTTAGGTATCCGTGTTGACACCTAGAGAATATTCGATGTTTGTTGAAAAAACTTAGGAGCCTATTAACAATTACTTTTTCAAAAACCTTAGAGAAAGATGTCAACAAACTGATTGGTCGATAATTACCGAGCTCTTCTATACTCCCCTTCTTAAAAAGAGGTTTAACTACAGCAATTTTCAAAGAATTAGGAAAAATGCCTTCTTTGAAAGATGTATAAATAATATAGGCCAATGGTTCAGCAAACAATTTAATAGATTTCTTGATAACCGTCATTGGTATACCATCATATCCGAATGAACTCTTATTCTTCATTTTATTCACCGTACGAACAACCTCATCAGCTGTAATTTCAAAAAGGAAAAATGATTTCGGGTTTCGACTGACAGGGCGAACATTAGATGTCAATGTGTCAACAGGATTATGTACTGCCGTGGAAGAGGAAATATCAATAAAATGTCTATTGAAAGCATTGGACAATTCATGGGGATTATCTGTGTGCAATATGAAGAGGGAGCACTGAGTACTGCGGCAGTGGGCCGAGGATGACCGCAAACGGAGAGTTGAAGATTGGAAACCGTGTTTATTTACGGATGGGTGAAGATCTCTTGGTTATTTGTGATGATTTTCTTCTCATTTTCGAAATCATCAGTACCATCGTAAAACCAGAAAGTTGGCCCATTTATTATATTATGAAGTGAAAAGTGAAGTTATGGCAACGTCTAGGTTTAGGCTCACCAAACAGATTCACGAACTGTGGGTGGTTTTGGCATGAGTTTCTTAAATGGCATGAAAGGCTCATTGGAAACGCTACTCCTAAAAATCCTTTATCCAACTTGCTCCCTTCATAGCTATGCGATATCTGCAATACCACCGTTCGTGCTGATATCAATTTGAGTGGATTGCTCGCCCATTACTGCTTCTCCCACATTCGCAATGATATATATACATAGTATTGGCATACGAAAACAGTGAATTTCCGATTACTAATCCAGCTGTCGCCCAGCAACTTTATACCATTACCATCGATATAACTAAGGTACTCCAGTTCACTATCGATGGTTATATCTATCGACAACTTCCACATAAGTTATTATGATTACTGTCGAAGTAGGTTGTATGTGTCTCTATTCATGAAGTTCGATTTTACTGTAGCCACAACCATATCGGGAACAATTTATTTCCCAGATTAGACCGTTAAACCTAATATTGTCCAAACTGCGACCGTAAATTGCACAGTTTATCAATCGACGTGACACGCTGATAATTTCGCTACTATTTGAGCAAATTCGTTCCAGCTGCTGATCAATTTTCTCCGTTGGTACATGACGGGATTGAATTTGATTATCAACGGTTGTCAGTAAAGTAGAGCGCAAACCAAACTTTTGAATGCGGTCGTGGCTCAATTCTTCTCGGCCACAGGCCTGGAACATTTTTATCTGGCTAATTCTTCTCAGGATTGAATCGACTCAAGAAGACTCTTTCTAAAATTGTCAAGGGAGTTTCAGGAAAAATTGAAATTGTTGTGATCAGGTCCAGGAACGTGAATCTTGCAAGTACCATCATGTAACCATCTCTTTTGTTGAATTTGTAGATTTGCGAATGCAATATCTCGAGTGGAAGAACTCCTTCCAATTGCCAAGGCCAACCCTACCAGCATATTTAACATCATCGGTCCCGTATGAAATAATGTCCAATTTCATTTTGAAAAATCGCCGCCGTTAATCACCGGTAATGAAATGGGACAGAGAATAAATGTCTCGTAAATAACAACACACGATATATTGGATATACAAAGTATCCCATCGGTTTTATTAAGTGCGTGTCTTGCACATGGATATAGTGCCTGGCTGCTACAGCGACGGTCTTCCCGCATGGAGTGTTGTGTGCGAGTTGAAGAAAAGGAATATAGATATTGATGATCAATTGGTGGGATGCCAGAGATGCAGAGTATTTTTGTTGCAGAGGATTTAAGTAGGATATGACGGAAAGATCCCGCCAATTGTGGCGGAAAATTCATAAATAATATTTTGCAGCTAAACCAGACTTAACCCATAATAACCTAGTGTTACACATATGTAACGCAAATTTCACTGGCAAATCTATTTTATTTCTCAGTAACTGTAGCTATTAGCGTTACATATATGTAACACCATTTTTCTCAAACAAAAACTATACAATTTTCAAACAGAAATTCAGTTGTTTTTGTCTTGTACACTCTATAAAGAATATTTATTCAATTAGAATAGTGATCATAACTCAGGTTATTAAGGGTTAACTTCCACCTTCTCCAAAGAAACTGCTGAATGCAATTATTCGTAATTGTAAGGAAGGATGCTCAAATATTTGTGGGTGCAGACAAGTGAAATTTTTCTGTTCATCAGTCTCTACTAATTGTCAATGCCACTCTTGCACTAATGCTGAATCAAATGCAATGGATGAAGATTTATTGCAATCGATGAGGATCTTACCGTTACTTCAGTAGCCCACACAGTTTCAGCGATACATGCGAAACTTGTGACTTTTGATCTCGGATAAAAACAACGCAAAATCTAACATATGCTTTCTGAACTAAGATGAGAAACGGATAATCTGAATAACGGAAATACCATCAATTTAATGTTCACTGCTCATTCAAGGACCTGTAAACTGTTGACAAATTATGAACATTTCCACGTATTCAATCTGAATCACTGGATTATTTCCGACTCATTAAAACCTTCACTTATGACACAGTATGAATCAGAAAATACCCAAGGCACAAGATAAATTGTAACAACAATTCCTTACCGTGATAATTGGCCAAAGTTACATGGTAGAGGTTTCTGTCTTAACCGCGAGTTGGAATCTCCGAGAAATAATAGAAAATTTTCATTTCGTCGAGAAAATAATGAGTAACTTCAGGAATCCAGGCCGAATCGAAACCAACAGCCGTTTTTACAGCCAATTAACGTTGTACTCAATTATATTTCAATATTACTGGTTATGTGAGACATCCAGTGATGCAGCATTAAGATACAAACATATGTCGACGTTCAATCTCATTATTGTACTCTTGCACCAGAGAGATCCACGGAGCAAATTGACCCGTCCGTTATTTTCCGATATATCGCCGTAAAACTTTCAGAAATTGTCCGCATAATTGGATATAGGTGTTCCCTTATTAAAACTGAATTAATTTTGAATTTCTTCGTTTCGGACCGGGTCCCGGGAAAGGTAAAAACGCGCGCTATCTCTTCTACGAAATAACGTCGAGAATCTGCGGAGGATCAGATAAGGAACGATAATTTAATTGTCACTGAGCACATAAAAAACCAGTCGCGCATCGATAAGAAGTAGCCAAAGTCCGAGGTCTGATACCCGAGTATCGAGATGTTTCGAGATTTGCGAAAGATGCTGGCCTGGGACCAGGGATAGAGCACCGAAATCGATACAAAAATGTCGCAATGAATACCTTTACCCAAAAATTATGCACCGCTTACTAATGAAAGATGATATAAAGAGCAAGTGATCCCTAGTTCTTGCGTTTTGCTTATTTAACAATACATACGAGGATGTATTGATATCTAGTAAGCCTAGACCAGTTCCATGCATAAAAAAAATATTGCGTTACCACAGCAACGAACAATAACTCATTAGAAGTATCAGAGTGAAGTTTGAGGTCAAAAAAGTGAACCAGAATTACCCAATAAATTGAAAGAATGAAGATGTCCAACGAAATTGTGAAAATCGAAAAATTGGAGTATCGGGCCAACATCATGTATTTAAAAGGGTTGAGGGGTAAGCAGATTTACGAAGATATGCTTAATACCCTTGGTGATCAATGTCCTACGTATGCGACCGTGAAAAATTGGACTGCAAGCTTCAAAATTAGTAAATTTTCCATTGAAGATGATGGCCGATCGGGAAATCTAGTTTCTGTGTCAGTATCAGTATCGATGCAGTTCATGACATGATCATTACCGTCGAATTGGGCTAAAACGGATATCTGAAGCATTGAATATTTCATACGAACGCGTTCATCATATAGTTCACATCAATTTGGACATGAGAAAAATTGCTGCAAAATGGATCCCCAAATGTTTGAATGTTGACCAAAAGCGTGCAAGGGTAGAAGCATTGCGTTCGATCTGTGCTTGATTTGAAAACGACGTAGACTTCTTGAACCGAAACTATGGATGAGACTTGGGTACATTTCTACGATCCAGAAACAAAGCAACAATCGATGGAATGGCGACACTCTGGTTCTCCATAACCTAAGAAGTTTCGTGTCCAAAAATCTGCTGGAAGAGTTCTTGCTTCAGTTTTTTGGGATTGCCATGGAGTAATCATGACTGATTTTTTGGATAAGGATAGAACAATAACCGGAGATTACTATTCGACATAACTGACCACTCTACGGAAAAAAATTAAAGAGAAAAGACGCGGAAAGCGATCCAAAGGTGCATTTTTTAATATATCCTCGTATGAGGGTATTAGGGTACTTTTGTGTGCCAAAAAAAGTTCTTGAGACTCATATTCGGTCTGAAAGCTCTTGACTCCTGTCGTCCATTTTTTCACGATCACAAGATCCTGACATTTCCATGTATATTCATTTTAAACTGCCTATTATACATTCATCAGAATAGGCATCTTCTAAAAAAATATTCTGACTATCATAACTATGACACAAGGCATGGCAACAACTTATGCATATCCAAACACCATACTGCTAAGTACGAGTCAACACCAAGTTTTATTGGCATCAAGCTCTACAACCATTTGGACATTAATTTCAAATCGCTGAATGTAAAGAAATTCAAATATGAAGTAAAAAAATTGTTTATTGAGGGTTCCTATTACAATGTCGAGGAATATCTTTCAGCTGTATTTGCCTAGGTGTATATGTTCTGTCAATATTCAGTTTGCCAAACTCGATGTTTGTTCCATTTTATTTTATTTTATTGTATTCTTCTCTATCTTTCTGACTTGTCCTACACATCGTTTCTGATGTCTTATAGGATTAATAAAGTTTATTATTATTATTTATTATTATTATCAATTTTAGTCGCCACACTTGATGAATCACCCTGTACAAAAGCAATAAACCCACTCCAAAAGCGCCAATTGACACTTTGCCTGATTCCAAACATCCATAGAAAAGCCACAACTAAATATCCTAAGCCTTTTACAAAAAACAACCGACATATAACCGAGAAATATCAGGAAGCTGAAATACCGACGTGGCAACACGGTCGAGACCTGCAATCTTTTCTGTATCTCTCATATCGCCGAAAAACGGTCACATAAATCGCGTCCGAACTAAATCCGAAAAACGAGAGAGCGCGAAGGCCAGTTTTTTCGGGATGAGAAACAGACGGCTCTCGAACGAGAACCGTGTTGAAAAATAATTGGATCCCAAAAAATGTGCGAAGTCCGAAAACTCGCCAGCACTTTGTGCAATCGGAGAACTCCGACTATGTCCCCCGCCGATGACACCGTGGAATTTGATGATATCCATCCAGTTTTTCATTCGGTTTGAATTACGGTCGAATCATCGAATACGATTTCGGGATTATGGTGGCGGACGTTTATCGTATTTGGGATTCGACTTTATAGATGAAAAAATCCGAAGAAAAACTAAACGATATCGAATCCGCTTGATACTTGCAAAAAACAGAAATGATTTCATATCTTCATTTGATCATTACTGCAGGATTTTCGATTTCGAATCCAGAAGAAATAGGAAGGAGGCGCAATTACTAACGTTTTATAATTTTAATGCGATAAATGGTATACTTCATTCACTTTTATTTTAGCAGTCGGTTGGCCCTGGAAATTTGACACATTTCACTCTGTATAGTACGAAAATGTGGGGTTATGACGCTTGTCAAAACATTTTTGGGTTTTAAATCAACGCTATGTTGCCCGTTCTACGTAAAAGTTTCTGTTATTACGTATTTAATCACAATGTCGAATCTCTGCGGAAAATATGTGACGAACATAATTGAAGTTTATACAAACTGATTGAAGGCATACCAAACCCAGTTATTTGCATGGAAAATACAAGAGATCAGTATAATATCATAATATGCACTAGCTTGAGGAGAGTTAATGTTCGTTATCTTCTTTGGCTTACATCATTTGTAGATTTCAAAAATATTAACCCGAAGATGAAATGCATATGATGCAGTGGTTGGAAATGAGTATCTTCCGAAAGAATTAACAGATAATTACAAGAATGTTAAATTCTTCAACAAAAATCATCTTGCATCAATATAAGTAAAAGGAATTGAAGGAAGTTTCAAGTTAAGATGAACTTCACCTTTGAACAAAAATTTCACATGAATAAACAAGTAACATGTCAACTTGCGCGTATTTGTTGCTATTCATCTTAATACATTGATGTAATAATAATAATTAGGTATTTATTGGTACCTTAAAGCATTTACATTGTATAGGACAAGTCAAATGAAAAATAGAAAAATCCATTTTAGGGAATTTATTCTCCGATGACATTTATCGAAAATCCTGTAGTAAACTTTATTTCGCATTAATTCACTCAAACATAAAATTCTCAAATGCCACCACTTTTTTGGGTCTCCCAATAGAAGGAAATTCCTTGTCATCCTCTTCATTCACAATCTTTCTGATTGTGGAAATATGCAGCTGAAATATAAGTCGTTTAGATTCAGACGAAACATTCTCTTACATTGAATATGTTCGCTACCGTCTGACGTATTGTTAATTTTAGAATATCAGGGTATAACTATTTGAATGAGCGGACCTGAATTCTAAATAGCACTTCCTGAAACCCTGTCTCTTTTTTCAATCAGTTTTGGCATTTTCGTAATAAAAATTGATATTAGTTGTGGCAACGACGTTATGACATTATAACGACATTTCATGAGTGCCAACCTTACTTCGTTCTAGTTACAAAAACTTGAGAAAATTATTTCATGGCCAACCGATTGCTAAAATAAATTTGAATGAAGTATAGGTAGGAGTTTCATGGGGACAATAATATTTTCTCATAGCTTTTTTTAACTGGAAATGAAAGCGAAAATGGTAACAATGAGGAGAAGAATTAGTATAAATGATAAGCGAATATTTTTGAGCTTTAAAGGTACGTGAAACCATTGCGATCTTAATGAGTGAATATTTCGTAACTTCAGATAGGTGTCATTTTCCCGTAACTCGCTTGTAGCAGTTGTTGGATGAAATCCCGTGGGTTCTCGAGCAAGGATAGACGCGTCAAACAAGTATGTCGCCCACGACATACGTAGCGTTGCACGCTGAAAATCGCCACGTTATCAGTAAATCATAATACCGGTTAACTGCGCGACAAACGTAATCATGTAATTTACACCTGTTATAACGAAAAATTTATCGACGACACTCTCGTATTTATTAATCTTAAATTACATGATTAATATGTGTATACTGGATTTAATAATTTATCGTCCGTTTACTGTCCTTCCTAGGCCTCCACGTGAAATATTACGCTTACACTTACAACTTACATACTTCTGCGGTATTCGAATATCCTCCTAATACATCGGCGTTTCTCTCTCTCTCAAACAAATTTCAGTTGATTTGTTATGTGTCATCCGGGATATATGGGAGATGGTCCATTGCTGCTGGTATGCCGAAGTCTAAGTAGAAACTTCGACTAATCTTGTAATTTCATGAGCTTACACAGATAATTTAACGGTTTGCAGCAGGTCTTGATGGGATGGGAAGATGCTTTACCAGTTTATGTGGAGGTTTTTGTTTGAACCCACATAGGGAATGATCGCCTATCTATCGAAAAATAAGAATGATTCAAGAATTCAAAAAATCATCTCCGTGTGTGTCGTGCGGAACTTTGAAACGGAATCAGGAAGAAAAATTCTTGATGATGGGCACATTTATAGGATCACTGAGTAAAAAATGATTCAGTTCAAAAGGCAGAATCCGAAATTCTTCTACTTATGTCGGTCTTTCTCTTCATACGGTTCATAAACCATCGTAACGACATATTCTCAGAATTCTGGTCGAACGTGAACGTAGCGAATATTTGTTGACACGACAGAAATTAACTTTTTACTATGTCGAATAACACAATAACATACACGGCTTTTTTTCGCCATTCCTGATTTATCGTTACCGTCTAGAATGCTGTACGGTTTTTCCGTTACCATTAAACCAATTACGCTGGAATCTTCCACTTCTGTCGCAGTCCGGGGACTTTCCCAGTACGCGAAAACGATTAACTGGTATCTTTCGAGCAAGCGGGTCTCGAAAGAATTGGTGCAAATTTTGCTTACATAGGCATCAACGTAAGATCTCGTTTTTCTTGGAAAAGTAGTTTCTAGATTGTGTTGATATCTTACTTACTTAAAGTTTTATTGTCTCTAGTCTCAGATTTTTCTTGCTAAATTAAGCTCATGAAATGTACAGTCATCTATTTATATATATAACCTTCTGAGACAGTTGAGATTCTCTATCTATCTGTCCTTTGATTGTTCTAGGATCGATAACTCCATTAGCCACTAAGGTTGTTGAAGTGCACCTAATACAATGGTCGCTATGAGTTTCTGGATTTGCCAGATCCAAAGAAGCAACTCTGAACGTTCAACAAAGATTGTGAACTACTTTTCATATTGGCTTATTGTAACAAGAATACCATAGCAGGACTTGTTTATTGTCATTACCTTCCGTTTTCAATAATGTTCCCTGGACTTAGCAGGCTGCTTCTTCAACTTCCTCAAGGATTATATCAGGAACATAATAGTTTTCTGTGTACGACTTTTTCGAAGAAAAAAATTCATTCAAGGTCACCTATCTTCTAGATCTTGAAGATAGAGCTTTGTTGTGTACCACGAAAACCGATGTTTCAAATTTGAAAACCGTACGGTCTTCTTCAACCACCCTATAGGCCACTGTACTTGAATCTGTTTTTCTGGTGTACGAATATCGTGCATTCCTTTCGCACTGTCCAGAAAATAAGGCCTAAAATTTCCCGTCGACCAGCAAATGAAGGAACGAGAACATAATTCTAGAGGTCCGCTGGTTTTTTCAACTTTCGCGGTAATAACGAAGCTACGTGTTCGTTGGAACATGAGATGCCACTTATCGCGGCTACTGGCTACCCCGCCGGCCGTTTTATATCTCGCTGGAAAAGTCGGACCCCCATGGGCGGACCTGGACTCAGCTCGAAGACGTCCGAAAGTCCAGATGGGAATGACAATGCCGGCATTAACGAAAAGAGGCATTGTTGGGACCAAAGAGTCTTCTCAGAATTGAAACATGTCGATACGAATATGATGACAAAAAATTTACCATGGAATCAACCAGAAATAAAACTTATGACAGGTTTACTGAACCTGGAGTTGTCATAGTCAATGCGGGTCTATCTATCCAATCAATTTGATAGTAGCTTATTTGGATAGGACACTGCGTGATCATGAAAAATTCTAATAACTGCTTGTTGCCAACGAAACAGGGGTTCTTGGAACTTTTTTTTCAAAGCTATACAATGATGATGATGATGGCTCAAATGTCTAGGGATTTCCATGGTAACTCCCTTCAAATACCCAATTCATTCAGCGAATGGCATCAAGACACAACAAAATCCCGTCATAAGCTACTAATGAAATTCTACCAGTTACACGTGACGCCACTGCCCTCCGGATCTCCACCTAACCTTGCCGACGCAATGAATGGGGGTTCTGCCTCAAAATTTATACATCTCTTAAGTGAGCCGGACTCACGCTGAAACGTTTCAGATAAAAGCCTTGTTTTGTTTATTTAACTGCTGATACCGCTGACCAGGGAGAATAATTTCTGAGAGACAGGTTTCGACAACCGTACTCTCATCAGTACGGGAGTGATCGATCAGGCACCCGGACAGTGAACAAATCGCCCACGAATATACAGGGTGATTCAACTGGTGCGCAACAACAAGCACACCTATTCACGCCATTAATTTTTCATAAATTTTGGAGTCGAAATTTTTACTTTGAATCTAGTATACTTAAATTTATTCTTATTTGATTCCTTTCGTACTGAAGCCGAAATAATTCGAATTCCTTGAACATTGTTCGAAATTTCAAGCGTTTTTCCAATGGTTGCCATATAAATTCGTCTCGATGCTTCTTCACTAATACTCAATGTCATTGTGGAACTGAAAAGGGATAAAGATGAATCGATTATCTAATCATTCAAGCGATAAAGGCACTCGAATAACAACTCTCTCCCTGAATCAACATATGTGATTGGCCCCTTTCCTATCTGAAGAACCAATTCATCTGTACCAGCTCTAGTGGCGCTGCGGCGGCTTCATTGACGTCTGTTCTCGAGAGGGCTCTTGTGACGTCTGGAAATGATGTTGGCCCTGCGCGGGGAACACTTGTTTTGTGTTTGCTATTCATACCTCTAACAAATGCTCATCAATCATTCGGAACCAATTTATCTAACCGAACGCTCCTACTTTCGGCCCGAGGAACGTGTACACTAAAAAATTACCGCCTATTAATAAGTGAAAAAAAAAACTATCGCTCGGCACAGTTTGAACTTACGAAGGTCGCGGAGGTGTATTCGTTCTTCGTTTCGACGTGTACACGTATGTTGTTAACTCATCAGCGTTTAGTTTGTAATTACTAAACTGTTTTATTTCCCCATTAGCGATAATAGGCACAGATTGGTCGAAAATCGTGAAGGGAAAAACTGTTCTCTTGCGTTTCAACGCTTTCGTCTTCTTGTCTGCGTTTCGAGATCTCTGATGGATTGTTGAGAGTGCGTGGAATTTTTCGTCTTACAGGTTCACTAGCCTATGCTCGCGTAGATTTTCTTGGTTTCTACGAGTACTGCTTCATTGAAATTTTATAGGGCGATTTATCGTTGTAATCTCATTATTTGTCCCTGTTTTCCGGAATTTTCTTAAGTTAGAACCTGTTTAATCGAAATAAATTTTATGAGGAGCTGAAAACTAAAAGGGGTTGCGTTGCACTAAAAGGGGTTCAGATCTATTCTGCCTGCTATGTTGCCCACAGCTCACCGTCCAGTTCCAGAGATCTAATGTATCCTCCAGTATTTGGAGTGGCTTCAAGGAGTCTCTCACCTTCTGTTAGTTTCTCGTCTAAAACACGTTTTCGTTGGCTAGCCGTGGCAAGGCATCAGTCACAAGTTCTACCCATGAAATTTGCACTCGTCAGTTTCTGCTACACCCGTTCTCCTTGAATGCTTCCTGATGCCACAATGCCTTGTAAGGAATCTGGTAAGGAGATGTAGCATATTCTTAATACTTCTCAGGTTCTAAGGAATTTTTGGAGTGTTCCAGTCTTGGAGGATTCCTCAAGAGTAATCCTCTTGAAACTCTTTTTTCCTACGCCACAGAAAAGTTCGAGACCAATGAAAGGACTTTGTGCTTTTTTCCTGGCACGTGTTCAAACCACTTCATCTCCTTTGATTGCCAAGTGACTGGGATACCAGGCTGAACAGACCTTGTTATATTTGCCTAATCCGTTGACTTTCCTCTGACACTGCATCATTTTAAAATCGATTACGTTCGAGCTCAGCGCTTTGGTGACAGCCTGAGTGTAAGAATATATTGCTATGTCACATTTCTGATGGTTTCTTCATTTCAGCCTGAAATACGCTGTTGCCAGTCACGCATACTCCAGCGTCAGTCCCTTTAATGGTTTTCAAACTATCTGTACATCATTTGATAGTATTTCTTTTGAGGATTTAGGAGGTGGATGACAAGGAGCTTATTCGACTTAATAAGCAAACGTAACATTGTGAATTTGAGGACAACATAATTACAGAGTACAGCTGTGGACAACATGAACTTAAGCTATATGTCACTTGAGGTTCCTAATTTCATCAGCAAACCGCCTTCTGGTCGGTATTTCATTTCATCCTCATCGTACAATAAATATTCCCGCCAAAAACCATTCTATACGAGCTGCCTTTTCCCGAAAAAGACGACGGAACAATTTTTTGACCGAACCATTCATTTCGCCCGGCCGGTAAAGTTGCGGACCGAATTACCGACCGGACCGCATTCCTAAGCGCGGGATCTGTGCACCGGACGGACGTGCAGTGAGATTCTCCGCGGCACCCGGGGGATTGTGTGTAAATTAGACGATAAAAACCCGTCGAGGAGCATTGAAATGTTAGAACGAAAAAGGTCGCGATTAATTAAACGGTGGTGTAGTGCAAACTGGAATCGACGGTTCTTCTATTGTTCTTCGAGTCGAGATTTATTGGATGGAATGATCGAATCCCGTCTGCCGGGAGGGCAGCAGTCTCTCCTTTCCCATTCCTGTGCGATCTGGAAACGTTCAGTCTGCATGAATGTAGTTCTTGTAGATTGGTCGTGGTACATCAAGGGGAATCTTATTCCAGATTGTCGGTTTGTAGCATCACTTCGCAAAAGGCCTGAAGCCTCTAGATTCGAATGCTCGAACAGAGATTTTGTAAGGGCGTTGAATCTATTCCATTTTCATGGTCAGTTAAGACAGTAGCCTCCTCTGCAGCAACCACGTGATGAACCTAGCAATTGCTGCTGGAATTTTTGCTTAGATCTAGCCAACTTCAACTTGGAAATACTCTTCAACCCCCAAATACTCCCGAGATTAGAATACTTCCCTCAAATTCGGGGTGTTTAAGCACCAATTTCACTCGAAAAGCTTGAATTGGACTGGCAATTGCTGCTGGAATTTTTGCTTAGGTCTAGCAAACTTCAACTTGGAAATACTCTTTAACCCCCAAATACTC
This sequence comes from Coccinella septempunctata, assembly GCF_907165205.1. NCBI lineage: Eukaryota > Metazoa > Arthropoda > Insecta > Coleoptera > Coccinellidae > Coccinella > Coccinella septempunctata. Next base: position 26,449,429 of record NC_058194.1, read on the forward strand.
CCGAGATTAGAATACTTCCCTCAAATTCGGGGTGTTTAAGCACCAATTTCACTCGAAAAGCTTGAATTGGACTGGCAATTGCTGCTGGAATTTTTGCTTAGGTCTAGCAAACTTCAACTTGGAAATACTCTTTAACCCCCAAATACTCCCGAGATTAGAATACTTCCCTCAAATTCGGGGTGTTTAAGCACCAATTTCACTCGAAAAGCTTGAATTGGACTGGCAATTGCTGCTGGAATTTTTGCTTAGATCTAGCAAACTTCAACTTGGAAATACTCTTTAACCCCCAAATACTCCCGAGATTAGAATACTTCCCTCAAATTCGGGGTGTTTAAGCACCAATTTCACTCGAAAAGCTTGAATTGGACTGGCAATTGCTGCTGGAATTTTTGCTTAGATCTAGCAAACTTCAACTTGGAAATACTCTTTAACCCCCAAATACTCCCGAGATTAGAATACTTCCCCCAAATTCGGCGTGTTTAAGCACCAATTTCACTCGAAAAGCTTGAATTGGACTGGCAATTGCTGCTGGAATTTTTGCTTAGGTCTAGCAAACTTCAACTTGGAAATACTCTTTAACCCCCAAATACTCCCGAGATTAGAATACTTCCCTCAAATTCGGGGTGTTTAAGCACCAATTTCACTCGAAAAGCTTGAATTGGACTGGCAATTGCTGCTGGAATTTTTGCTTAGGTCTAGCAAACTTCAACTTGGAAATACTCTTTAACCCCCAAATACTCCCGAGATTAGAATACTTCCCTCAAATTCGGGGTGTTTAAGCACCAATTTCACTCGAAAAGCTTGAATTGGACTGGCAATTGCTGCTGGAATTTTTGCTTAGGTCTAGCAAACTTCAACTTGGAAATACTCTTTAACCCCCAAATACTCCCGAGATTAGAATACTTCCCTCAAATTCGGGGTGTTTAAGCACCAATTTCACTCGAAAAGCTTGAATTGGACTGGCAATTGCTGCTGGAATTTTTGCTTAGATCTAGCAAACTTCAACTTGGAAATACTCTTTAACCCCCAAATACTCCCGAGATTAGAATACTTCCCTCAAATTCGGGGTGTTTAAGCACCAATTTCACTCGAAAAGCTTGAATTGGACTGGCAATTGCTGCTGGAATTTTTGCTTAGATCTAGCAAACTTCAACTTGGAAATACTCTTTAACCCCCAAATACTCCCGAGATTAGAATACTTCCCCCAAATTCGGCGTGTTTAAGCACCAATTTCACTCGAAAAGCTTGAATTGGACTGGCAATTGCTGCTGGAATTTTTGCTTAGATCTAGCAAACTTCAACTTGGAAATACTCTTTAACCCCCAAATACTCCTGAGATTAGAATACTTCCCTCAAATTCGGGGTGTTTAAGCACCAATTTCACTCGAAAAGCTTGAATTGGACTGGCAATTGCTGCTGGAATTTTTGCTTAGATCTAGCAAACTTCAACTTGGAAATACTCTTCAACCCCAAAATACTCCCGAGATTAGAATACTTCCCTCAAATTCGGCGTGTTTAAGCACCAATTTCACTCGAAAAGCTTGAATTGGTCCAGATATCGTTTTTCTACCAGGTGTCTCAATACTACAAAACCTCTTGTTCCTCTGGACTAGGTCGTTGGTTTGTTGATGGTCTGCTCATTATCTTCCTAGAATTATTCAAATCAAATCTTTACTTGCGTTTTACAATAAAATATCAGGCTAACGAAGCCGCGTATTTAAGATACTTGAATTATAATCGAGCGCCTTTCCAACAAAAAACTAGTCAAAACTCTCTGTTTAAATAGATTATCTCCCAACACTAAATACACGGAATAAATGCACTTCAAATCCAAAATATCGATGTTGGTCCCGACTGGACAGCAGTCCTTATAGGTAACGGAATTTTTAATTAGAATCTTGAGCAAGGGGGCAGATTGATTCATTACTCCGGCTGACATGTGGTCTTTGTTTTTGGACCTGGGTGTCCGAACGTTCCTGACATTTACTAATTAGAAACGGAAAAAATGGGTAGGACCGTGTAATGTTCTTTTCGTCGATACCCGCGACGATGCCATAATATATTAATCAAATTGTCGGCCGACCTGACAGGCACATGCATGAATTTTCATATTGGCGATTCTTGTTCTCGCTCTCGGCCCCTCTTTCTTCGAACTGAGTTGCTGGCATCAAGCTGAGGATTGAGATATAAGGTGTCTTTAGAATTGAACACCAGTTTTTCGACTAGACCTGTATGATGTATGTAAAATATTTTTTCTAAATTGTTTCTCGCCTGCTCCCGTAAGCCTGAATGATTCGAAATTTTGCAGGTGTATTGATATGATGATATCATTATAATATCAGGACAGTTATTCGTACCAAAGCAGAATGCGCGAATTCAAGATACTGCGATACGATGTTACCCGCTTCTCAACTGTAGGTCACATGCCTATTTGACAGGGATTCACAGAAGGCATGCGCGGCCCATGTAGCATATTCACCTACCCGGCCATAGGTGGCGTACATCTCTCATAAATTGCCGAGTTTTCATATTTTCTTCAGCAGATGTGTGAGGTGAAATTGGCTGTGTGAACCTCTCAGTCATTTCAATGTACGTATACCTATGAGGATCGCCAAATCTGCAGTGTATTTCGAAATTTAAGCTCCGTTAACCTTGAATCAACATTTATTGTCGAACGCCCCCTTACCGAAATCATCCAGAACCTTCGGATTGAGATATTCCAAACCCGAATGAAATACCTAAACAAATATTTCATAATTTTCTCATGGCGGACAGGTATGTAATTACGTACCTATATGAATTCTGGTGCACTATGTAATTTCAGCATCTAACAATCAGTTACCGGAGTACCGATGATATTTAGCGTGCTTTTTGTCTGCGGCCTAACGAGGCACGAAGAATTTTCAAGACATTTACCCCGCGCGTTGAAATAAAGATGGTTATCGGACCAGCTAACAGATCTCTCCTATGGAGAATCAGATGCAGATTGGTTCATTACCGATACAGGTGTTTATTTTGCTGTAAAAAATTTATGCATATTGTCGGGTAATGCATATAATCATCTGCTTGATTGGGAACCTGCAGAATGCCGTGCGGGAAACTCATGTGAAATGTAAAACCCTCAATGATAATTATAGATCGATACCAATCGAAATGTCAGTTACTATTCATCACGACCATTCTGCAATGTAAATAGACCTCCATCGACAAGGATAGCGGACGGAACACGGTGTGAGTCGTTTGCTCGTAGGTACAGGTATCATTGAGAGAGTATTGAAGTTAAGAGATGGTCATTTTTCGCGTACACAGACGACGGTTTGACGTCGTGAAATGTGGAGAAGAGATGAGCTTTAAAATGTCATCGAAAGACGCTTACTGCATTGTATCATTGAATTATACCAAAAAAAATGTCCAGAAAATTGGGTTTTTTTGCAAATTTTGTAACTACATCAATCTGAATTTGAAGCTGTTTGAAAAAAAAACATAGGAGTGCTTATTACTTAACCCTTAATTTGGCAAGAGCATTTATAAAAAATCAACATTATTAACTAATTACACTGTATTTTCAACAAACTCTTATGCATGGTGGAAATAGTTGTGAATGTTGAATGAAATGAGGTCTATATATATAATATACTACATTATTCAACCTGATGCAGCACTCTACACAGAATAATACTTGCGTGAATATGGTGTATCTCATAGGATACGGAATCAAATTAAGGGTTAACAACAATATGGTGTTATTTTATAAATAATGTTCAAATTTTCACTTCATCCCCAGATAAATGCTACAAATACAGGGAAGCAAAATACTACATAGACTTATTTCACCAATCTAATAGAACTTGGTTGGCACATATATTATATTTGATCATATTTCCAAAACGCCATGAATATTCCGCCCAAACTTGGATAGGGGAAACTGGGGAGGGTTGATACGTTTTTTGGAATTTTTGTTGTGGAAACTGAATTATATGAAGAAACAGGACTTTTCTTATATTATATAATTCTTCAATTAATCGTTCATCAAAATAAATATAGAAGTCTCAAAACATAAACATCCTATGCTGTACAGAACGTTGAACACAAAAATGTGCAAACTGTCTCAAGCCTCCCCACATATGGGAGGATTGATACGATGCACTGGGAGGCATGAGACAACAATTGAAAGTATACGTCCCATTGGCATCACCTGCAAATTTCACATATAAATATTTTTGTGCCTTTTCCAACACCCGCAAATTCTTCGTCGCGCCATTGCGAGCATACCTGACACCTGATCCAGAATTCGTGTGATCCAGAGGATGAAAATGAACCATTGCAATATATATAGGCTACATCTTCGCCCTCTCAATCATATTCTTCAACCCTGTCATCCTCATTGTCCGAAATACCCCGGTCTACATACTCTTTCTTTCGTATACTTCTTTTGTTTGGTTTTCTTGGTTCTTGTTCTGCCTTGGCTATGTATGCTGCTGGATGTACTAGGATTATTTAGCTCAGTAGGTAGGTCAGCAATGATACTGGCTTGCCTTGGTCCCATAGGTGTAGAAAAATCAGGAAATAGTCGGTTACTCACTTGCGCACAAGAAAAGTCGGCCTCGTTGAATACATGGGGATTGTATGGATAAATTCCAGTTGTTAAAAATCCCCTTGATATGTTGGATGGTGAAAACGCCTTCATGTAGGCCTATCCAACTAGCTAGGGAATATTTTTTGAAGATGATACATGTATCAGGCCTCCCCACGAGAAATGTCTCAAACCTCCCTGAAAGCAATTCTTGAAGTGATTCATGTTTTCATCTTATACTATATATTTTGAAAACCGAGTAAAACTGTGAATTGAGTAGTTTTATGCCTATTTCCCAGTCAAATGTTTGTTTATGCCGAAGAATTAATGCATGATCATAAAACCCTTAGGTAACATGAGTAAAAACTTACAATTTCTCACCTCGAAACACTCTTTGTTGAATATTTCACAAACAAACTACTGTTAGCCTTACAGATTAACGTCACGCAATGCCCTCTGCCAAAGAATAGTATTCACTAGTATAATACTTTTGAAAACGGCTACAGACCGCGGATATAAGCCTGTATCAAGCCTCCCCATGTATCAATGCTCCCTAGTCTCCCCTATATACCAGAAAATAACTGGTAGACTCGATATTTCGAGAGTCATTCGTTCTGTCCTGTCTAGAATCTCTCGTATCGCTTTCGTCCTGTTTTGGGCGAGAATAAAAATAATAACCGAAAGAGACATCGTCTCCGTACAAGATCCGAGCATGTTAGTGCTCTCCCTAAATGGTGAAAACGTAGAGGACGTGAAATACGTGTTGTCTGTGCAGTCCCTGATCTTCGGCACCGAGCATATAAATGGCTAGATTTAAACAATTTTTTCCTCTGCACCATCGTTTCTCGACAATCGAGGGTAAAAACAAAACAGGGGCGAACACACACCGCAAAGGAGACACTTTCGGCAATTCTAAAATTTGCATGACTGTTTAGTTAACTGTAATGAGTCGTGTTATACCATACAACTGGAATTTGCAGGGGAAAATCCCAGGCTCGTCGCCACTCAGAATGTTTTATGTAATTTATAATATTTTTATATTGATTTTAATTTATTTATTTTTTATTCGAGGTATTCTCTCTCCAAAACCGGTATTCGGAATCCTCTGCCTTAAAATTGAACCACAATAAACCGACGTTGGTATGGTTTGATCAGCTCTTGGGAAAATGTCCCTTCGAAATCTATCGGTGCATGCTCGGCTAGTCATTGGAGTCAAGGTTGAGGGATGTTGCCTCGTGAATTGAGAGACTTGAATATATTGTAGTTGAATTTTCGTTTTCGTTGAGGAAAATGCACCCATAAGAAAAAATATAGAATCAGAACATTTGACTCTGCTGGATTCCCAAGCATCTGATGAAAATATTTCAAAGTCTGAAGATCTCTATATCAGCTCTATATCGAGGAAACTAGAACCAATAATTGGCCTCCAATGGAAACTGCTGGATGCTTATGGACCATGAAAAGGAAACTCCGAGTTGGACAAAATCTAGCTGCTCGTGGGAAAAATGCTGTTCTGACTTATGAAGTCGGACAGCTGGTTAAGATGATCGGTTCGATAATTTGAAGAAATTCGAAGTGGATCTTCCTTTACCAAGTCCAATGGGACCCGAAACCCGTCCCAGAGACGCCGCTGGCCGAAACGACAGAGTTATCGCCAAAGGACGTGCAGCTTATTTATTCTCGCCACAAAATTACGATCGGCCAGTTCTGCTTTACAACGCTGCCCCCTTCGCGGTTGTTTACTTAGCAATGGCCTGATTGCGTGGGAGAATGATCTCTTCTCTCGCGGTCCCCGCTTCGGCGGCCGTTCTTCAGATGGACCAGCGCGCACCACGAGGCAAATTGCATTATTCTTTCGCCTTATTTGTACGAATCGCCTTTCCCGTGCATTTGTCACTTCTGCTGATGAGGTTTGTTCGGGATTCGTTGCGCTTCGTCATAATTTAACGCCCATGACCGATTTGCGGTTTCGTGAGCAGGGCTCGATCCTTGCGCACGGTAATAAACGGGTGGTAGATTTATGGGATCCATTCCGTAAGGATATCATCCATCATAATTTGATGGCGCAGCCACACACCGGACTTAACACGGCATTGGACGATTTTTTCTTTCCTTTTCTGGTTCATTGATCATCCAGAATCGATCAAAAATTATAAACTGTCTGGAATTTTCACAATTTAGACGCATGCAAATTCCAATAAACGAAAGTCTTGGCATTCTTCTCAAAACTCTCACGATTATGCCAGCTACAGCTGACCATTGTAGTGAATCAATTGACTTTTTGAAGTAAGCTTTTAGCAGAGGCGGATGCGGCAGAAATTTATACAAATTGAGAGAAGAATATTTAACAATAATCGCCAACGAAATTGAAGTAATTCGTTTTTGCATTATAAATACTACTTTGTTAACAAAATAGAATGTACAGGGTGGGCAAATTTCGATGTTTTAGCACTACAGTTTTTAAACCAGAGGAGATACACAAAATCTGATACCCCATTCTCGTTCTCTTTTTCTGAGAAACTAACAATAGTAGTAGTCATTTTTGGCCACTTTCTTTTGTTTTCGAGTTATAAGCAAAAAGTGGAAAAATGGCGATATCGAAATAAATTTATATCTCCGCTAATACTGATGATAGAGCTCTGAAATCAAAACATTATACAGGCACTTTTTTAAGTAGAATCCAGTGGCGTGCTCGCCTTCTTAGCCGGATTTTTAATTACGAAGCTATGACCGAAGTTATGTTTTTTTAAATGGGAACACTAGTTTTCTGCGCACTTTTTTGAAAGCTTAATTTTTACTGATTTCAAAAATATATAACATCATATGGTTTGTATCAATATAAATAATAGAAAATGGTCTTTTTTCTTTGTCTCAATATTTCTATGGTTTCAACTTTTGATGAGCATAGAAAAATATAGCATCGTATGATTACCAGTGTCTCTTTCTATAAGTCCTTTCAGTATTATGAAAATTTATGAAATATATCTTGATTCAAATTTTGTGAAAATTGGTAAAAAGCATAGAAAGAATAACATTGCCGGAAGGAGACTTCTTTTGTTAGAGGAAACTCTATTTTTCTGTGCTCGTCAAAAGTTGAAACCATAGAAATATTGAGAAAAAGTGTTTTTGACCGTTTTCTATTATTTATATTGATACAAACCATATGATGTTATATATTTTTGAAATCAGTAAAAATTAAGCTTTCAAAAAACTGCACAGAAATCTAGTGTTCCCATTTAAAAAAAAACATAACTTTGGGTCATAGCTTCGTAATTAAAAATCCTGCTAAAAAGTCGAGCACGCCACTAGATTCTACGTAAAAAAGTGCCTGTATAATGTTTCAATTTCAGAGCTCTATCATCAATATCAGCGGAGATATAAATTTATTTCGATATCGCCATTTTTCCACTTTTCGCTTATAACTCGAAAACAAAAGAAAGTGACCAAAAATGACTACTACTATTGTTAGTTTCTCAGAAAAAGAGAACGAGAATGGGGTATCAGATTTTGTCTATCTCCTCTGGTTTGAAAGCTGTAGTGCTAAAACATCGAAATTTGCCCACCCTGTACATTGAGTATCTAAATGCTGGTTTTTTTAATATATTATTTCGAAGGTTAAAATGGCATATTAAATGTTTGGAAAAAACCAGTGTCAGGTTTTCAGGGGTGGAATAGCTCATTAAAAAAACGTAAAACGGCCATATTATGTTTATTTAAGCCAAATTGGAAAAAAATATGGTAAAGGAGAAAAGTGTTCTTTCTGATATCAAGAATATACTGTTAATATATATACACTGAAATACCCTGTATACTGAGTATTCGGATTGCAGTGCCGAGTAGTGAATCGTTACAATTTTCCAAGGTAAATGTTAATTCTTCTCTATTTATATTCATTCTCATACATTTCAAAGCTTCAAATAAAATACCCCATCTAACTTAAAAAAATTGTCGCATATTCGAATTATGATGATGTTATTTTAATGTCAGCTAGACTGACTGAGAACTGCCAGTCGAATAGACGATTCTCCATCGAGATGTCGAACGTTGGAAATTTCGTAATATGTAAGTGGCTTGAGGCGATCATTTTTTTTTACTTTTTACGATTGGCTTATCGATTATCCAAGACGCGATTCATCTGACGTACGGAGAGCATCCGCACGGTATAAAATTTCCATTGGTAATGCGAATATCGCATCTGACGAGGTAACTATTTGTCGTCAACTTAAAATATGGCAGATTCGATATATTATTCAGGAGTTTGTATGATGGGAATCGAAATCCACGGCAATCTATACACGTGATTCAGTTCCTGCCTATGCCATGGGTTTCCTTGGGCAATTTATTCTCGTATTCTGTTCTTGCTGTGTGAGTTTTCTAGATATTGCTGGTATTGTCTCAAGAACTTTGATCTTGATTTGATTTGAAGGCTTATTTCTTTCCGTCAGGGCAGCTCGTGAAGACTGGAATACAGTGCACAAAAGGTGCTAATTCAGCCTCAAATAAGACTGAACATAGAACTGACATTGGTTTTCCTAGAAAATCTAGTTAATTTTTCAATGGCGCCGATGATTCCCAAGGTTAGTTAGATCTAATATTTCTATGGAGAGCTCATAACTTTTTAAAATAAACGGTTCATGTTTTCTTGTCCCCAGATATTATTTTCGTTGCATCTAAGCAGCTGTATGAGCTGTATTTTTTACTGGTCTTGACTAACAGTCGTGAATTTTGTAGTGCTTTGTAGCCTTGACGCTATCTCTGCCTATAGTTTTAGTTTTTCCAATAGCAGGTTTAGTTCATTGAATTTCTAGTCTACAATTTGTTCTATACATATGTCTTTTTTCTTCCCTCACTTTTTTCACACATCGATCGTTTTGCACTGTCGTTTTTCTTGGTAGTTGGAAGCTGATTTATTTTCCTACTCGATTTTCTACTATTTATTTTTTGTTCTGATTTATTCAGCTTGCTTGGGACTTCTCCTTTTCTTCTATTGATCGTATTTTGTTGTGTTGAAGTTAATTCCAACGACTTAGGTCATAAAATTTACCGGCTCGAATAACACCTAATCTTTCTATTCCCTCAGGATTTAAGTCATAAGCGTGAACTTCTTTAGTATATATAAGAAATTTTCTAATGACCCGGGTCGTAGGTACTGGTCGTCTTCGCTGGAAATGGTCGACGTCAATAATTCGACAGATCCAGCATCCAGAAACACAATATTTATTCAAACTCTATCGCAGATCGCCGAGTGGGTCGCAAATGCTCCATGCCCAACCTTGATAAACATCTAATCTTCAATCGTTTTCTTTCACACAAAATTAACATATAAATTGCGACAATATCCCATATCTGAAAAACTCCCTTACCAATAATAATTTATCGCCAGCATAATCGAAAAATAATTCTGTTGCGATGTTCAACAGAACCATACGATTTTAATCCTAGTTCATTCGACTTTTATTCAAAATAGGCGCCGTAACTATTCAAATTGTCAGAGTTGTCCTGTCTCTCGCTCATTATTAACGCAAATTAACCAATTAAGTTGAGTTCGGTTCGAAATATTCAATAGATCGGGGATAAATAACCGAAGCATGAATGAGAAGTACTAAATTTCCATTCCCATGAACATGATATCATGATGTTTCCTAAATCTGAATTCATATACCGCTTATTCGATGCTGCATTGTGATTTACTGGACATATTTATGATTTTGCGAGTTTGTCAGTGGATGGTATTTAAAATTATTACAGGGAATTATTACTACCTGATAATTCGAGTTTAATCAACTTGAAACATTAAGCAACCACAATAGCTATAATATCTGCCAGCGCAAAACAAGGGTCCAATCCTAAAATATTCTCAATTTTGCGTTTGTTGTGCAGTTTGCCTTATTTTGCTTTCCACCTACCAATGTTGTAGTTTTTGATTGGTCTATACACGGTGTCAAATAGGACGTGAACAAAAGGAAAATTCCATAAATTCAACAGTTTTTACTCTGAAAAGGCGAAAAACAAGCCAACTTATTTTTATCGATTCCGTTGTTATGTTTGACGTTAAAGATGCACCTCTCTTAGAGGGGTCGACAAAATCACGTAATCATAGTTTATAGGCATTTTAGCCTAGGTGAAAATGGGTTACATACGATAATACCATAAGAAAGTCATCGTGGTGAAAATACGGAAGCAGCCCAAACCAGTTTACACTACCAGGAAGTTGGGATTGGAAAGGAATAGGAATTTTGATCTTTACTTCAACAAAAAGATCGTTCAAAGGTAGAGATTAACCACAAACGGTCAGAATTGGCCTAAAGGTGAGGTGTTGCTTTCCATCTGGACTACTCCAGGCCAAACACGTCCATAGTGTATCGCCAAAAACTTCAGGTGCTTTGTTCGTAGGCTTTGAAGCATCCACAATATAGCCCGGACCTGTCCCCAAGCGATTATCATGCTTTGACATCAGGAGAAGATTGACAAAATCTATTACAAGTGTTTTTTGCCAATAGAAACAAAGACCCCTATGTTGAATGAAGTTTAGTAATGAATTTATCTTTCCTCGATCGTATTCGCGCGCGACACCCTTTCAGGTTTCGTTGAAACTAACTCGTCTTCATCAGACGTGCGAAGGCGTTAGTGGCAACTTTGACACTGGGCTACAGCGTCTTGATCGTGCATCACATCTCCCCACTCACCTCAGGCCCCCTTGACCTCTGTAACTCTCTGAGGATGACCGTGTAAAGAGGCGCGGATGCAAGGGCGGAAGAAACGAGAACGTTCTTAGTTCTTCTTTGTTCGCGACGTTGCCGGCCGATAAGATCTTCATGATGTATTTTATGATCGTTGCCGTGATTCAGTAGGGAAAAATCTGGTTCGGTCTAATTTTTACGTTCGACCCGAGATGATGAGGTACGAACAAGAGTTTCGTATGCAGATAGTGGGTGAAAGGTGATGAATGTTTCTATAAATTATGTTGTACGACTGGACGTACGCATATCTTTTACGTTTATCTGCGATTTCTCCAGAGAACAGAGGTGTAAACAACTTTTCTTCGCTAGCAAGTGGTACATAACAATGAACTTAAAAATGCCGTTCTCTGGGTCCTAGGATATATCAGTGGAACACAATATATATTGACTCCGAACATACAGTAGAATTGGAAAGATCTCCTGACACTTGGAAAGAATTGTTCTTGATAACACTTAAAAAATTCCTAGCTCGATATAGATACGGAGTAGACAATTGTCTTCGCCTAGCTTAAAACGGCTTGTTATATTATTCCTATACGAATTTCACAATAATTCATAATAAACTCTTGACTGGTACAAAATTCTGTGTGTGTGTATGTGAGACGCTTTCTTGAAGCAACGCAACCGGTTGCAATGTCGAAGCTATAGAGGTCAAATTCTTTACTATTATGAGAATCTGCGACATCTTGATTTTGATGGAATCAGAAAATTGGTTTTCCACTTATGCCTTCTTTTTGAAACAACTGGGTTGGACACGCTACAGTTCGTAGTTTCCAATATATCATTATGCAATTTTGCACGCAGATTGAAGGGAAAATTGATTAAATAAACCCATTACTGCAGAAGTATCACAAGCTGGCTTACATTATTCGTAAGGCAGGCACCCTTCGTTGGTGCTTGCTCTCAACAGATATACAATTGCGACCAATTAGGAAAGGGCACCTAAAAATGTACTGTATAGAGAATCAACGTTGATGAATTGGTGCTGGATTGACACATTATTTCATTCTAAAAAAAAACCTTAATTATGTACCCTAGGAAATGGCAATTGCGAAGGCATATTCTTATTTTTGTGTACAAAAAAAATGCTCGCAGGGGGCAAACTGGCAAACAAATATTCATGCTTTATCTTCAGGGTGTTGAATTGCATGCCAAGGAAATCATCTTCAGAAAAGAGGCAAATTAAAGATTGGTTTTACAAATTCTAGTTTGAGTCTTATAAGCTGCGTGATAATCGGTCAGATACGTCTTGTTCCTGCCTGATCTCTGAAAGCCATTTAACGAGACCAAGACCAAATAAGTGTTCAGTCGAAGTAATTATTTGGAACTTCTCGTAGATCTGGCATCGACGTCACGTTCATCACTCTCGAACGAGAGAGTGATTAAAAACAGTAGGTTCCGAGTGAGCTCGATCGCTCGTGGCCATTCCTCTCATAATGTTTACCTAGTCAAGGTAGACAATGAGAAGCAGTTATCGAGTTATACTCATTGTATGCGAGCAGTGATTTCGTTTTTAATTAGAAGATTGCCGGCCTTAACGTAGAATCATGAATACCAGGCTAGTTTCTCATAAATCGAAAGTGGTGGAACTCATCAGTCTGGCATTTGATCGTGCTCTAGGTTCGGAGGACACAATCAACCAAATCCAGTTCAATTTTCGTGTTAGAAGAGAGTGGACTATTTCCACTCTTAGTCTAGTCGAAATGCCTTCGTTTTTGAAAGAACTTCATAGCAACCTGGATTCCGCCGAAGGAACCTTGGATTCTTTCATGAAAAATCTTGAAATATCTGATTTGGGAATTGAGATAATATATAAAAAATTTCAAACAAGTGTTACTCTCCCTACGAATAAATTCAAATCCAAAACATCCTGAGAGCCGCCAATGATAGATTTGACATCCAATTATATAACGTATCGATCATCATATCGCAAATTGTACAAATGAGGTTTGGATTCGGTGAAGCATTTGCGCCGTGCAGTCACTTTCATTTTTTGTTCGTTTACTCCGGTCGTGTTTTGAATACAATTATTCGATTATTTTCGAAAATTAAAGAATCAAGCGGATCCATTTCGAAATATATAGTTTGAAACTACCGTCTTTTTCAAATTTATTCAAATCCGAAATTTCCACAAATCATTGTTAAGGCGCGTATACATCTGAGCAAAATAGCCGAATGAGCACGCCGCACCGAATGAGCGTTTACGCGGACAATTTTTCTTTCCGACGCACGAACAGCATGAGCATGTGTTCGGAGCCGCTCCAACGGATGTGTCAGTTCAGTGCTTACGAACGTAAACGATGGAAACTTAGAAAAAAAGGAATCATTCTATGTTCTAAGGATGGAAAACTTGGGTTGTGCTAGTGTCTCTTTCATAATTCTGTACGAGTTGCCAAAGAAGAAGAGACGACGTCGTACTAGATGGTCTTCAAAATTATATCTATAAAGAAGTCGAGACCGTAGCCTCAACAGTACTTTTTTATTGCACGACATTCAAAGTGAGGGCGGCAAAATTGGGCGATTTTCATACTATTTTATTAAATTCAAACATGTTTCTTGCGAGAAATTTATATTTAAATGTGTGCGTTCGGTTCGAGGAAAAGATGTCAACTAAACCCGTCCACACTGAGCACGAATTCTCTTTGATGGACCGACAAATTGCGGATCGGCTCCGCGCAACATGAGCGCGTTCGGTACGATGTGTTTTGTCCGTCCACATCTGAATGCTCATTCGGCGCGATGTGCTCATTCGGCTGTTTTGCTCAGATGTGTACGCGGCTTTATGAATCCCTACCGTAGATTCGTCATCGAATTAAGGCGCGTATACATCTGAGCAAAATAGCCGAATGAGCACGCCGCACCGAATGAGCGTTTATGCGGACAATTTTTCTTTCCGACGCACGAACAGCATGAGCATGTGTTCGGAGCCGCTCCAACGGATGTGTCAGTTCAGTGCTTACAAACTGGAAACTTAGAAAAAAGGAATCATTCTATGTATTCTATGTTCTAAGGATGGAAAACTTGGGTTGTGCTAGTGCCTCTTTCATAATTCTGTACGAGTTGCTAAAGAAGAGGGGACGACGGCGTTCTAGATGGTCTTCACAATTATATCTACAAAGAAGTCGAGACCGTAGCCTCAACAGCACTTTTTTTTGCACGACATTCAGAGTGAGGGCGACAAAATTGAACGGTTTTCATACTATTTTATTAAATTCAAACACGTTTCTTGCGAGAAATCCATATTTAAATGTGCGCGTTCGGTTCGAGGAAAAGATGTCAACTAAACCCGTCCACACCGAGCACGAATTCTCTTTGATGGACCGACAAATTGCGGATCGGCTCCGCGCAACATGAGCGCGTTCGGTGCGGTGTGTTTTGCCCGTCCACATCTGAATGCTCATTCGGCGCGATGTGCTCATTCGGCTGTTTTGCTCAGATGTGTACGCGGCTTTACACAATGCATTTCATTCAATCGCGTTGTGTAAGTAGCGGTGTCAGTTTGTGATTAGAATTCACGGAGTACGGACGCTTTAACTAACTCTCGTTCACTTGTTTAGTACTCAACTGTTCGATTTTTTCGAAAATTTTTCGATATTTTCGGAAAAGTGTGAAGTTTTGTTGAAATTTCGGATTTGATAGTGAAAAATATTATATTATTTGAAAAAAATATTCATCATATCCAAATTCGACAATGCCAGAAATCATCGTTATAATTCCCCACCGTAGATTCGTCATCGAATTACATAATGCATTATTCATTCAATCGCGTTGTGTAAGTGGCGGTATCAGTTTGATTTCAGTTTCGATTCAGAATTCGCGGAGTACGGACGTTTGAATTTTCCCTCGTTCACTCGGTTCGTATTAAGAGCAGAATTATTCGATTTTTTCGAGAGTTTTCCGGAAAATTCGGGAAATTGTAAGATTTTGTTGAAATTTCGGATTAAGTTAATGAAAAAATCTATTGTTTGAAAATACTGTAGTTTTTAAAATATCCGAATCCGAAATCTCCACAAATCAACGTTATAATCGTTAACCGTTGATTCGTCATCGAATTACATAATGCATTATTCATTCGATCGAGTTGTGTAAGTCGCCCAGTCAGTTTCGATTCAGAATTCGCGGAGTACGGACGTTTGAATTTTCCCTCGTTCACTCGGTTCGTATTAAGTGCAGAATTATTCGATTTTTTCGAGAGTTTTCCGGAAAATTCGGGAAATTGTAAGATTTTGTTGAAATTTCGGATTAAGTTAATGAAAAAATCTATTGTTTGAAAATACTGTAGTTTTTAAAATATCCGAATCCGAAATCTCCACAAATCAACGTTATAATCGTTAACCGTTGATTCGTCATCGAATTACATAATGCATTATTCATTCGATCGAGTTGTGTAAGTCGCCCAGTCAGTTTCGATTCAGAATTCGCGGAGTACGGACGTTTGAATTTTCCCTCGTTCACTCGGTTCGTATTAAGTGCAGAATTATTCGATTTTTTCGAGAGTTTTCCGGAAAATTCGGGAAATTGTAAGATTTTGTTGAAATTTCGGATTAAGTTAATGAAAAAATCTATTGTTTGAAAATACCGTAGTTTTTAAAATATCCGAATCCGAAATCTCCACAAATCAACGTTAAAATCGTTAACTGTTGATTCGTCATCGAATTACATAATGCATTATTCATTCGATCGAGTTGTGTAAGTCGCCCAGTCAGTTTCGATTCGGACGTTTGAATTTTCCCTCGTTCACTCGGTTCGTATTAAGTGCAGAATTATTCGATTTTTTCGAGAGTTTTCCGGAAAATTCGGGAAATTGTAAGATTTTGTTGAAATTTCGGATTAAGTTAATGAAAAAATCTATTGTTTGAAAATACTGTAGTTTTTAAAATATCCGAATCCGAAATCTCCACAAATCAACGTTATAATCGTTAACCGTTGATTCGTCATCGAATTACATAATGCATTATTCATTCGATCGAGTTGTGTAAGTCGCCCAGTCAGTTTCGATTCAGAATTCGCGGAGTACGGACGTTTGAATTTTCCCTCGTTCACTCGGTTCGTATTAAGTGCAGAATTATTCGATTTTTTCGAGAGTTTTCCGGAAAATTCGGGAAATTGTAAGATTTTGTTGAAATTTCGGATTAAGTTAATGAAAAAATCTATTGTTTGAAAATACTGTAGTTTTTAAAATATCCGAATCCGAAATCTCCACAAATCAACGTTATAATCGTTAACCGTTGATTCGTCATCGAATTACATAATGCATTATTCATTCGATCGAGTTGTGTAAGTCGCCCAGTCAGTTTCGATTCAGAATTCGCGGAGTACGGACGTTTGAATTTTCCCTCGTTCACTCGGTTCGTATTAAGTGCAGAATTATTCGATTTTTTCGAGAGTTTTCCGGAAAATTCGGGAAATTGTAAGATTTTGTTGAAATTTCGGATTAAGTTAATGAAAAAATCTATTGTTTGAAAATACCGTAGTTTTTAAAATATCCGAATCCGAAATCTCCACAAATCAACGTTAAAATCGTTAACTGTTGATTCGTCATCGAATTACATAATGCATTATTCATTCGATCGAGTTGTGTAAGTCGCCCAGTCAGTTTCGATTCGGACGTTTGAATTTTCCCTCGTTCACTCGGTTCGTATTAAGTGCAGAATTATTCGATTTTTTCGAGAGTTTTCCGGAAAATTCGGGAAATTGTAAGATTTTGTTGAAATTTCGGATTAAGTTAATGAAAAAATCTATTGTTTGAAAATACTGTAGTTTTTAAAATATCCGAATCCGAAATCTCCACAAATCAACGTTATAATCGTTAACCGTTGATTCGTCATCGAATTACATAATGCATTATTCATTCGATCGAGTTGTGTAAGTCGCCCAGTCAGTTTCGATTCAGAATTCGCGGAGTACGGACGTTTGAATTTTCCCTCGTTCACTCGGTTCGTATTAAGTGCAGAATTATTCGATTTTTTCGAGAGTTTTCCGGAAAATTCGGGAAATTGTAAGATTTTGTTGAAATTTCGGATTAAGTTAATGAAAAAATCTATTGTTTGAAAATACTGTAGTTTTTAAAATATCCGAATCCGAAATCTCCACAAATCAACGTTATAATCGTTAACCGTTGATTCGTCATCGAATTACATAATGCATTATTCATTCGATCGAGTTGTGTAAGTCGCCCAGTCAGTTTCGATTCAGAATTCGCGGAGTACGGACGTTTGAATTTTCCCTCGTTCACTCGGTTCGTATTAAGTGCAGAATTATTCGATTTTTTCGAGAGTTTTCCGGAAAATTCGGGAAATTGTAAGATTTTGTTGAAATTTCGGATTAAGTTAATGAAAAAATCTATTGTTTGAAAATACCGTAGTTTTTAAAATATCCGAATCCGAAATCTCCACAAATCAACGTTAAAATCGTTAACTGTTGATTCGTCATCGAATTACATAATGCATTATTCATTCGATCGAGTTGTGTAAGTCGCCCAGTCAGTTTCGATTCGGACGTTTGAATTTTCCCTCGTTCACTCGGTTCGTATTAAGTGCAGAATTATTCGATTTTTTCGAGAGTTTTCCGGAAAATTCGGGAAATTGTAAGATTTTGTTGAAATTTCGGATTAAGTTAATGAAAAAATCTATTGTTTGAAAATACTGTAGTTTTTAAAATATCCGAATCCGAAATCTCCACAAATCAACGTTATAATCGTTAACCGTTGATTCGTCATCGAATTACATAATGCATTATTCATTCGATCGAGTTGTGTAAGTCGCCCAGTCAGTTTCGATTCAGAATTCGCGGAGTACGGACGTTTGAATTTTCCCTCGTTCACTCGGTTCGTATTAAGTGCAGAATTATTCGATTTTTTCGAGAGTTTTCCGGAAAATTCGGGAAATTGTAAGATTTTGTTGAAATTTCGGATTAAGTTAATGAAAAAATCTATTGTTTGAAAATACTGTAGTTTTTAAAATATCCGAATCCGAAATCTCCACAAATCAACGTTATAATCGTTAACCGTTGATTCGTCATCGAATTACATAATGCATTATTCATTCGATCGAGTTGTGTAAGTCGCCCAGTCAGTTTCGATTCAGAATTCGCGGAGTACGGACGTTTGAATTTTCCCTCGTTCACTCGGTTCGTATTAAGTGCAGAATTATTCGATTTTTTCGAGAGTTTTCCGGAAAATTCGGGAAATTGTAAGATTTTGTTGAAATTTCGGATTAAGTTAATGAAAAAATCTATTGTTTGAAAATACCGTAGTTTTTAAAATATCCGAATCCGAAATCTCCACAAATCAACGTTAAAATCGTTAACTGTTGATTCGTCATCGAATTACATAATGCATTATTCATTCGATCGAGTTGTGTAAGTCGCCCAGTCAGTTTCGATTCGGACGTTTGAATTTTCCCTCGTTCACTCGGTTCGTATTAAGTGCAGAATTATTCGATTTTTTCGAGAGTTTTCCGGAAAATTCGGGAAATTGTAAGATTTTGTTGAAATTTCGGATTAAGTTAATGAAAAAATCTATTGTTTGAAAATACTGTAGTTTTTAAAATATCCGAATCCGAAATCTCCACAAATCAACGTTATAATCGTTAACCGTTGATTCGTCATCGAATTACATAATGCATTATTCATTCGATCGAGTTGTGTAAGTCGCCCAGTCAGTTTCGATTCAGAATTCGCGGAGTACGGACGTTTGAATTTTCCCTCGTTCACTCGGTTCGTATTAAGTGCAGAATTATTCGATTTTTTCGAGAGTTTTCCGGAAAATTCGGGAAATTGTAAGATTTTGTTGAAATTTCGGATTAAGTTAATGAAAAAATCTATTGTTTGAAAATACTGTAGTTTTTAAAATATCCGAATCCGAAATCTCCACAAATCAACGTTATAATCGTTAACCGTTGATTCGTCATCGAATTACATAATGCATTATTCATTCGATCGAGTTGTGTAAGTCGCCCAGTCAGTTTCGATTCAGAATTCGCGGAGTACGGACGTTTGAATTTTCCCTCGTTCACTCGGTTCGTATTAAGAGCAGAATTATTCGATTTTTTCGAGAGTTTTCCGGAAAATTCGGGAAATTGTAAGATTTTGTTGAAATTTCGGATTAAGTTAATGAAAAAATCTATTGTTTGAAAATACCGTAGTTTTTAAAATATCCGAATCCGAAATCTCCACAAATCAACGTTATAATCGTTAACCGTTGATTCGTCATCGAATTACATAATGCATTATTCATTCGATCGAGTTGTGTAAGTCGCCCAGTCAGTTTCGATTCAGAATTCGCGGAGTACGGACGTTTGAATTTTCCCTCGTTCACTCGGTTCGTATTAAGTGCAGAATTATTCGATTTTTTCGAGAGTTTTCCGGAAAATTCGGGAAATTGTAAGATTTTGTTGAAATTTCGGATTAAGTTAATGAAAAAATCTATTGTTTGAAAATACCGTAGTTTTTAAAATATCCGAATCCGAAATCTTCACAAATCAACGTTATAATCGTTAACTGTTGATTCGTCATCGAATTACATAATGCATTATTCATTCGATCGAGTTGTGTAAGTCGCCCAGTCAGTTTCGATTCGGACGTTTGAATTTTCCCTCGTTCACTCGGTTCGTATTAAGTGCAGAATTATTCGATTTTTTCGAGAGTTTTCCGGAAAATTCGGGAAATTGTAAGATTTTGTTGAAATTTCGGATTAAGTTAATGAAAAAATCTATTGTTTGAAAATACTGTAGTTTTTAAAATATCCGAATCCGAAATCTCCACAAATCAACGTTATAATCGTTAACCGTTGATTCGTCATCGAATTACATAATGCATTATTCATTCGATCGAGTTGTGTAAGTCGCCCAGTCAGTTTCGATTCAGAATTCGCGGAGTACGGACGTTTGAATTTTCCCTCGTTCACTCGGTTCGTATTAAGTGCAGAATTATTCGATTTTTTCGAGAGTTTTCCGGAAAATTCGGGAAATTGTAAGATTTTGTTGAAATTTCGGATTAAGTTAATGAAAAAATCTATTGTTTGAAAATACCGTAGTTTTTAAAATATCCGAATCCGAAATCTTCAAAAATCAACGTTATAATCGTTAACTGTTGATTCGTCATCGAATTACATAATGCATTATTCATTCGATCGAGTTGTGTAAGTCGCCCAGTCAGTTTCGATTCGGACGTTTGAATTTTCCCTCGTTCACTCGGTTCGTATTAAGTGCAGAATTATTCGATTTTTTCGAGAGTTTTCCGGAAAATTCGGGAAATTGTAAGATTTTGTTGAAATTTCGGATTAAGTTAATGAAAAAATCTATTGTTTGAAAATACTGTAGTTTTTAAAATATCCGAATCCGAAATCTCCACAAATCAACGTTATAATCGTTAACCGTTGATTCGTCATCGAATTACATAATGCATTATTCATTCGATCGAGTTGTGTAAGTCGCCCAGTCAGTTTCGATTCAGAATTCGCGGAGTACGGACGTTTGAATTTTCCCTCGTTCACTCGGTTCGTATTAAGTGCAGAATTATTCGATTTTTTCGAGAGTTTTCCGGAAAATTCGGGAAATTGTAAGATTTTGTTGAAATTTCGGATTAAGTTAATGAAAAAATCTATTGTTTGAAAATACTGTAGTTTTTAAAATATCCGAATCCGAAATCTCCACAAATCAACGTTATAATCGTTAACCGTTGATTCGTCATCGAATTACATAATGCATTATTCATTCGATCGAGTTGTGTAAGTCGCCCAGTCAGTTTCGATTCAGAATTCGCGGAGTACGGACGTTTGAATTTTCCCTCGTTCACTCGGTTCGTATTAAGAGCAGAATTATTCGATTTTTTCGAGAGTTTTCCGGAAAATTCGGGAAATTGTAAGATTTTGTTGAAATTTCGGATTAAGTTAATGAAAAAATCTATTGTTTGAAAATACCGTAGTTTTTAAAATATCCGAATCCGAAATCTCCACAAATCAACGTTATAATCGTTAACCGTTGATTCGTCATCGAATTACATAATGCATTATTCATTCGATCGAGTTGTGTAAGTCGCCCAGTCAGTTTCGATTCAGAATTCGCGGAGTACGGACGTTTGAATTTTCCCTCGTTCACTCGGTTCGTATTAAGTGCAGAATTATTCGATTTTTTCGAGAGTTTTCCGGAAAATTCGGGAAATTGTAAGATTTTGTTGAAATTTCGGATTAAGTTAATGAAAAAATCTATTGTTTGAAAATACACATGAGTTTGCTATTCCTTCATTCAATAAAACGTAGTAATTCATCACCAAAATCATGTCTTATTGATCAAAATATCGTTCTATAATTTTGGTAATAATGATTTCTTCCGTAGCTGAATAAGCTGAGCGTTCTCTAAAGTCTAATCGAATGTGTCTACGGCATCTACGACACACTCTTAAGATGAATACCGTTCTTGACTGTCAATGATAGTCATCTGTTGTCCTTTTGCGAACACCGAGAAGCAGTTACATATTCAGCAATTACAGAAATGCCAAATACGTCAGCGCACGGCCTGGTGAAATATTCATCGATCTGCTGAATCCATCTCCTGGTCGAATCAATGACCGTTTCTCTTGTTCATCTTTATTTTATGCAGTGCCTCGAGATCGCGGAGAGTTCCAGGAACATGAGATATATTTACGGTATGTATGGCAAGGTTAGAAATCATTCGAGGTTATGCCGGAGATATATCGGTCCTACTTGGTTCTTACATTACAGTGGCGAAAAAAAAATGTTTCTAGACAAAGAAGCGACCCCATTTGGCATTTGCTAGCCTTCTAAAACTACATTCATCATTGAAATTCACAATTGGCTAATCTGGAATGAACCTAAGTAAATCGAAGACTATTCAGAAAATACTAACGTACATATTTCTGCTGTCATCCTCAATGACTGCTGGCTGTTCGAGGTCTAGGAATACGCGTTAACTTCACTAAATTTCCTTAAGTCTACCTCGAAGAAGTGTAGTGGGATGACTTTCTGCCCAACCCTTACAAATATCTGACCTTATGTAATCCTATTAAGTGAAACATGAATCATACCCAAAAGACAACTTTAAATCGTTCTTCAAAAATATCATTCATGACATAGATGAGTTAAACCCACCTTTGCAAATTTTCATTAATCTTCAATTATTAAAATGTCTATTACCGAGTTCAAAAGTAGACAAAACCTTTCCTCAATGCATAAACTCCGTTGTACTTTAAGTTAATCAATCACCAAATTCATAAAAGCTCACACCTGTTACCACGGGAACATCATCAATATTCCGCAACAATAGGGTACTCAACAGAATAGCTGCGCCCACTTGTGTTATTTTTCGGTTAGGTCGCTATACGACATTATGTCACTATCGAATCCTCTCTTGATCGTTAAATTTCACTCGAACACACCTGCGCTGACGGTTAGTGCCGAAAGAGTACCAACCAGAGTTCGTACTAAGCGAATTACACTGGATGAGAGGTACGTATTGTTCTGCCCAATTTATTGGTTTCTGTTGTTCTTAGTATTTAATGTACAGTGTGTGAAAATAAGAATGTGTTACTCAGGGAATCGTAGCAAAATGACGGTTTATGTGACATACTTACAACGAAAAGCCGTATAATCCAGAAATACTTCGACTATACAAGGAGCTTATTTGGTTGTAGACACTCACCTGAAAAAAAAAACATTTTTAAATCTGGATCGCATTCCCCATAATTTAACAAAAAATAAATATATTACGTATTTTTGAAAGGAAGTGAACCCGTTCATTGATATTTATATTAATCATACTTTGTTATCGTGGTGTTGATATAGGGGATGTCAAGTCAAGCCTTACGAACACCCAATGGTCTCGCACGATGCAAATTTGCAGCTAAAACCTTGAAATGTTTGTGAAAAAAGGCAAATATACGCATAGTCTAATGCTTCAAATCTAACCGATTCCAA